>NC_023169.2:9816929-10119959 GCF_000231095.2 Oryza brachyantha | reverse complement strand
TCGATGGATTTAATAAACAAATCAACAGATTACTTAGGATAATGCTGGCTAGAACTCCAGGATAAACCCTAATGAGCATTCAATCCAATCTGATAACATAAACCTAATCAACCAGATTAATCGGACCAAACCGAGACAGAATCCAGTCGACTAGAATCATGTTAGCAGATCAAACAGATGAACTCATGAGGATTTGATCAAGAACTACTACTACTTCAAACCAAAACAGATTAAAGCAATAGCAGAACCCAGCCCGCCGATCAACCAGGCAGGAGATCAGACTTAACTGAGACAATCATGTTCTAGTTGATCGACGGGTTCTGACAAACATGAACTTACATTGCGAAGCTGACAAACCCCGCGCCGAAAGCCCAAGCAAGTCGAAGGTTTTGTGGCGATGCACCGAATTTGATTATCTGAATATGATTCTACAATGACCCGGGCACCCATTTATACCCTCGGGTGTTAACTAACCTAACCGGATAAGAATCCATTACTAACTAACTTGTAATGTTTAGACTTCAATTAAATATAAAAATCCTAAACAAACTCTAGAATAAAGCCTAATTAATCTACCCGGACTCATAACAAATATCGAATCTATCTCTAAACCTTGGGCCCAATCGGACTCCAATTCATGTCCAATTCAGACTCTATCGGCTGCATCCATACCGCGTCCAATCTCCTCCCTCTAGCCAATTCACCCCTTCTTGTCCGATTCGATCTTTAGTTGTGTTTCAATCCATAACGGCAATTTGCCAAAATCTGGCGTTAACAACTATTTACTTGGGGTCTAATCTTGTCTCCTAAAGTACACGTAAACAACCCACGGTATCAAGATCAAGCACTGAAGCTGAATATATGACTTTAGCCAGTGTCATAGCAGAATTAATGTGGATTGAGACTTTGCTCAAAGAAATTAGTATACAAGTGCCATCTACAGCCAAGGTATGGTGTGATAATTTAGGAGCTAAGTATCTCTTTAATAACCCAGTGTTTCATGCTTGTACAAAGTACATTGAAGTAGACTATCATTTTGTGCGGGAATGAGTTGCAAGAAAGTTACTAGAGATAGAATTAATTTCTTCATAAGATCAAGTCGCATATGGTTTACAAAACCATTGACAGAAAGACAGTTGCAACAGTTTATATACAATCTCAACCTTAGAAGTTCAGATTGAGGGGAGCGTTAAAAGGTAACATTGTAATGTGCCTAACGACATGTTCAATGGTAAAGCCCATTATATGCTCTATCTCAAGGCACATCAACAGAAAAACCTTTACATACAAAGGACAGTCTTTCAAGCTGACTCTTAATAATTACAGAATAATTAATTCTATGTTCACATTCTATCTGATCAGCATATCTGATTAGAGTCAGCACACGTACAAATCAGATTTTCTAGTTGTCTCCTCGTTTTATGTGTCAAGAATCAATGTTTTACTGACTATATGCAAAACAACCACTTTTCTCTCTCCTATCTCCTCTCTCTTCCACGTCAGCGAGCATGCAACGATAGATACGATAATGAGAACGCTTTGTACGTGCCCTAACAAACCAGCTGAGAATCATATAAGTTACTTTAAAGTTTGTATACGGTTAGCATTGATCACGGCTGGGTTTGGCAAGGCTATATATACATGTACTATTGCGTCGTTTTATGGTGCCATCAATTAACACGTAATCACTGCACCGACGTTGTTCTGCCCATCTCTCTTCCGGTGTTTTCCACTACCTATTTCCGCACCAATAGTTTCTTGCGGTTCGAACCAACCACTCAATCTCTCTCGCCTTTATCTATCTCTTTTGTTCTGTCATCCGTCATTCATTGTCCTACAAATTCTCTTTCACTTGCATTTTCTTTCGGGAAGGTCGTTCTAAGGTGGAATTTATAGCATTTCTGAACACAAGTAATGAAACCTGCGATGGCTACTAAATAACCTCTTTTGATTTTTTTATATACGAAACCCTTTGACCTTTTTCTTCGTTCGCCAAATCTTCCTCAGTTCTATCCAAGCTCGGTTTTGTCTGAATCTTTGTGGGAGAAGAAATGGTTCGCCAGTCGCTACATCCAGGGATCTAACAAAATCATTAAACCTGGCGGCTACTCGCTCTTCGATCAGTGATTCACCGGCCACTAGATCGATGAAGAATCTCTCAAAACTCTACTTTTTGATCAGTGATTCACGAGCCACTGCATTCTTGGATCCCACCTTATTCACACCTTATTCTCAAACCCAGGGGCGATCCTACGTTGTCCTCCCCGGGTCACAGGACCCCGGGTAGAATTAAATTTTTTTGTTATTTTAATCTATATTAATCATATTATTAGTTGAAAATAAAGATATTATATGTGTTATGATATGTATAGGATCCTCGGTAATTTTTGTTCTAGGTTTGCCACTGCTCAAACCTGGTGGCTTGTTTTTTTAGGAATTGGTTAATGGGCTAAGGCCATTGTGAGGATTAATTTCTAAAAAATCACAAAAGCTTACCTCATGATAAAAAGAAATTTCGGTGTTAGTTTTAGAAATTTATTGGATCTTTCCATGTGTGAGAGTCTAAATATGGAAACTTATCGGATCTTTACATGCGTCAGGGTCCAGATATGGTAGGTGTATTGATCCCACGTCCTATATATATTGAATCGCTATCTCTCCGCAAACACACGTGAAAGCAATTTAGGGACCTTTTCCTCTGTAGTGCGCCGCCACCGTCTTCTTCATCCCCTTCGTCGGCGTGCACTGGGAGAGGGCGGATAAGGTTTTCGTCGGCGTGCACTGGGAGAGGACGGATAAGGTTTTATGTGACTGCTCACTACTCGTCTACGACGATTCGTCTTCCTTATCAATCATTTGTGGCTCGGCGTCGTTAACATCCTACACCGCCAATAGTGGAGAATGTAATATCTATGACATTCTATTATCGTCACCGAAGACAACAAAATCGTCATAAATAGATTTAATTTATGACAAAAATGATTTCATCTTAAAAGTCGCATCACATAAGTTTCTCTAGGATGAAAATGTATATTTCATCACAGAACTACTTCTTTCATGATGTATTTGTTTCGTCATAGAAATTTACGGTTAACATCATAAAATTGATTCCAGCTGGCTGATGACACTAGATAGGTGACGTGGCAGGACTAAATAGGTGATGTGGCCATGCCACGTGGATCATCAGTACAACATTTAATTTCTCTTTTATAACACGTGGCAGTTCGATTAATACAACTGATTGTATTAGGTTTAGCCACGTGGCTCAATAAGATCGCTCCATTTGTATATTTTCAGTCCCATTATATTATATTATATACACATTCAACCCAATTATATTATATATTCTTTCATTAGTGTGAAATAATGAGTGGGCCAAGCCCATTACAGAAGCCCACAAAAGACTGAGAATTATACGTAATTACGGATCACATAAAATAAATATTTACAGCCCAACTAACACAAAACAACCCATTACATATCCAATATTAATAACAGCTAGAATTCTCTTCTTCTTTGAGGAAGTTCTCCGGTTCTTTGGGCAAGGTCATCAATCTGGATGTACAAAAAGTTAAAAACTTGCAGATCATAATGCCTAATAGCCAGCACCTTTCCTTTGCTTCATCTAAAAGTGAATTTTCATAAATGAGTGAAAAAGGGCACAGGTAAGAAATATATAATACTTGTTAATAATAACCAATAACCTGTTAAATAAAAAGTGGTGTTTCCGGAGGAGTCAATAACCTATTAAATATCTATCTGCAAGTCATCTTTTTGCTTCTCAGAATACAATATCTTGGGACTGCCTATGCGACTGCCTGCTGAAATTTTTAAAAATTTATCAGCCAATTTTTTGTCCATACGATACAACATGTGCCAGCATCTCTCACCTCCCTCCCACGCGCCCACCTGCAAACCACTCACGTGCCTCTCAGCAGATGTTTTGTTGTGCAAGATTTGGGCTTAGTCCCATTTTGTGCTTTGGTTGTTTAAAGCCCTGCAAAAAACATACAGGGGAAGAATGAAGTTTCTGTGGGCATACAACGATTTAAGCACAAAACCAATAGAACTAGGTTACCGACAGTAGAAAACAAAACTAAGTACTAGCTAACAAATCCACAAAAGTAAGCAATGTTTTAGTTGACAAAAAAATAACAGAACTTGGTATGGTTAATGCCAAACAAAACTAAGTAATGATTATTAACTGACATAACTAGGCACTATTAGATGAAAACAAACCTAAGCAATGTTAGTGGACAACAAAACCAACAAAACAATCTTGTCAAATTAATCTGAAGTCTTCTAGTATGTGCGTACAGCATACAAAACTACAAGCAACAGTTTCAAGTTTACACAACAGATAGCTTAACCATACGAAACATCCTTGCACTAATATAACAACAACCTTAATCGCAAAACTAAAATGGAGAAACCATCAATCGATATACCACTTTGCACATTCACTAGTCAAATCTGACATAGGAATCACTCCGCAATGAAATAAAACTTTGCTCAAATTAACAAGCAGGATAGTATAGCTTTCCACGGCAGAAAATAAACTAGCTCACCCTATGGGGTGGGGGTTGCGGCTGCATCGGCTGCTCCGCGTCCGCATGCGCGTGGCCAAGCCGTTGTCCCGAGCACGACTGTTGGTGTGGATCTGCGACGCGTACGTGAGCGGCCTACTCTTGGTGTCGAGTAAGGCATCGGCCATGGCGCTCCCCACCGCACTGGAGGTCGGCACAGCGAGCGGGGAGAGGCCGGAGGTGGTGGATCCGCCACTCCCCACGCTGCCGCTCCACTCCACGCCGCCACACACCGCTGGATCTGCGTGGGAGAGGGCCGGCGGCGGATCCGACCCTCCCCGTGCCAATGCAACGATGTAATAGTCTGTATATATTTACAACAAAAATTTTACAGTCTGAAATATCTGTCCTCTGTATATTTAGGTATCTGAAGTATCAAGTTTTATACCGAAAAATATAATATTTTCTGGTAAGCCGTAAAACGTGTCTTTTTTACAAAATACAATACCACCCGATAAATACGTAAAATGTGTCTTTTTTACAAAGTTATTTCCAAACTTATTTTCTAGTTTTCCTTTCTCCTCCCTTTTCTCTGCCAGCTCCTGCCACCACGATCAGCTAGGTGGGCATGGCAGGCATGCGCGAGGGGGGATCTGGCTTGACATCACAGCGAGGTGCCTGCCAATGCATGTTCCATGATCTCCATGCCAAAGATAATTTATGTTATCCAACTGACCTGATCGGAGTAAATTACAAGATTGTAAGGTGTTTGTTAGTTAACTGGAATAGGGTAATCCGTCGCCCGTTGTTTTTTTTTTGTTTTTTTGTAAACGTCCGTTGGGTGGAATAATCAATCAAGATGCATGATTAATCGTCAGTTGGACTCACCGGCCTGTTGGACTTGGCCTGCCAGATAAGAATATGTTAACTAAATAGCATCTTTATTTCGCGTGACAGATTATGGTCTGAACGAAACCAGATGACTAGATATATACAGCGTACAAGGAGTTTTCCCAGTCCCAGATAGTGGCCGACGATGAGCCTTCTTTCCATCTGAACAGTCATTCCAATGGATCCATGAAAGCCTAGTGCGCCTAGGAATCATAGGTGAGGACAACATCACAACCTGCATCGTTCATGCTAGATCCAATCTCACAGTAAGTTCTCGTTCGACTCTATCTTTTTATTTTATGTTTATACTTATACGTCAAAATTTAAAATTTTTTTAGGGTGTTCATGTAATTTTCTTTTTTTAAATCTTCGCTTTCAGATCATAAAGAATACATATATAAAAATTTTATTCACAAAATATTTTTCGTTTGCAAATGTATTGCTTGTTTTTGTTCTTTTATAAGAAAAGCAAACAACCACCCCAATCTCATCTCTCCCTCTTACATCTCGAGTATCTACCGTTAGACAGCCAAACATAGCATTTGTAAATATGTTTCTTCCTACGCATGGCACGTAAGAAGTTTGCGAACATGATTAACTTACAACAATTCACCCGTAACGTTGAGGCATCAGACCGGCTGGTCCCTCTCAGATCTAGAAAACGAGATCTGCCGAGATATTTTGTCAGAATATATGTAAGCTATTGCTCAGTTCTGATGTATTAACTCCGCTTCAACCTGCTTCTAATGAAAATAGTGTTGTGCGAAATAAAATCTTATGTCTATATGCTTACTATGATTTATGGAGAGCTGGATTCCCGTAGAGGATTGTGATTTGTTGTCAACCCTAGGAGTAATACAACCAGAGCCTATGACTTGCCACTAGTATAAATTTTCTCATCTGTGACGGCCCATCACATACTTGGGATATTGGTTCGTCAGAATGAAGTTATCTCAATCAGGTCTAAAATGAGCCCGTTGTAGATGTAGTCGCACAACCGAATGCAGCTGCATATGTTTAGAGCCCGTCAGAGATGATACTCATCTGTGACAGACACAATTGTATGCCCGATTGAGATTATCTCAATCATCTCAATCGGGCCAAACTATCAAGTCCATCAGAGATGACACCTATCTCAATCGGGCCTAGATTACGGTCTGTCACGGATGACTATTATCTCTGACGGACCTAAATTATGGCTCGTCACTGATGACCCTCATCTCTGACAGTCTAAATTATAGCCCGTCACATATGACTATTTTTAAATATGACAACTTCAAACTATATTTTTAAATACTAAATGATTTCAAATGAAAAAATTATCAACAACAAAGTTGTACAACTTACAAAGATTTACAACTTTTATTTTAGTCATTTTTCTATATAACTTTGTTTTTAACAATTTGAATTCGATAAAAATATGACAACTTCAAAATAACATTTTCAACTACTAAATGATTCAACTAAAAAAGTCATCAACAACAAAGTTTTATAATTCATCAAGATCTATAAGTTTTATTTTGGTCATTTTCTATATAACTTTTAAACAATTTGAATTTGAATTTTAAAATATGACAACTTCAAACAATATTTTCAAATAATAAATGATTTCAACTAAAAAAGTCATCAACAACAAAGTTGTATAACTCATCAAGATCTATAACTTTTATGTTTGTCATTTTTTCATCCGACGAAGTGTTAGTAACATTGTTCACAAAATTGACATATATGTGTTATAGATAAATTAGATGAGATACGTGAATTTTATGAACAATATTACTATCACTCTCTCGGATGAATAAATGACCAAAATAAAAGTTATAGATATTGATGAATTATACATCTTTGTTGTTGATGACTTTTCCAATTGAAATAATTTAGCATTTCAAAATGTTGTTTGAAGTTATCATATTTTTAAATTCAAATTCAAACTGTTCAAAAACATGTTGTATAGAAAAATGAACAAAATAAAAGTTATATATATTGATGAGTTATATAACTTTGTTGTTGATGACATTTTCAGTTGAAATCATTTACTATTTGAAAAATATTGTTTGAAGTTGTCATATTTTTAAATTCAAATTCAAATTGTTTAAAAATATTATATAGAAAAAATACCTTAGTAAAAGTTATAGATCTTGATGAGTTATAAGTCTTTGTTATTGATGACTTTTTTCGGTTGAAATCATTTAGTATTTTAAAATGTTGTTTGAATTTGTCATATTTTCAAATTCAAATTCAAACTGTTTAAAACAATGTTGTATAGAAAAATGAATAAAATAAAATTTATAGATATTGATGAGTTATACAACTTTGTTGTTGATGACTTTTTTCAGTTGAAATCATTTAGTATTTGAAAATATTGATTGAATTTGTCATATTTTTAAATTCAAATTCAAATTGTTCAAAAAATATGATATAGCATAAATACCAAAGCAAAATTTATATGAATACGATTGTGTTAAATATACTGATGGTTATATTTGTGAATGAATGTATATGAATTGGGGATGTTAGGATATGACATCCTGGCCTAGAGGTTAATAGGATTAATAGAATACTTATACCAACAAATTACAATTTCTTTTTCGGAAGCAATCTTCAAAGAACTATGAGGTTAAGCGTGCTTAGTCCAAGCGTGCTTAGTCCAAAGAAATTTCTAGATGGGTGACCTACCAGGAAGGCACGAGTGAGGACAAAGGCTAACCAAATGCCCGTCAGAGATGAGTTTCCTACCGGAAAGGTACGTGAGGGCAAAGGCTAACCAACAAATGCCCGTCAGAGAGATGACCAAAGGCAGACTGACGGTAAAATTTATTTTTTTATTATACTCATTTGTTACGGGCTATAATCTAGGTCGGTCAAAGATGAGAGTCATTTGTGACGGGGCATAATTATAGTCCGTCAGAGATGAGAGTCCACATATGATAAAATTTATTTTTTTCAGATTATACTCATCTATGACGGGCCATAATCTAGGCCCGTCAGAGATGAGAGTCATCTGTGACGAACCATAATCTAAGCCCGATTGAAATGAGTGTCATCCGTGATGGTCGGATACCTGATTGAGATATTTTCTCATATCACTGACCTTTGTTTAGTGACAGGAGCCATGTCCGATAGAGATGACACTTTAAGCCTGTTAGAGATAACTGGTTCCGTTCTAGTGTACAGTTCTTTCAACTTTGCCAGCCAAAAACATTGAGCAGCAGCCACTGCAGCAGCTACATACCCAACTTCATACGAGACGATGGCTCTACTCCTTTGATGATAAAAATAACTATTACAAAGTTAAAATCTACCCTAGAAAGATGATACGATGAAATTCTATATAAAAACCAGAACGTGCGCACAAAAGATGAATTATCTAGTAAACAAACGCAGCCAATGCCTGTGCTGCCAGTCTGGTTTTATGATTCCAAGTAGTTAAGGTGCACCCCAAATTATTTTGAGCATCTACTTTAAATGATCCAAGGGTTGATATTGCTCTGACCATCTAAGAGGCAAGATGTTATCAATTAACATCCAAGGGCTAATAAAGACTTTTTGACAATTGTTAAATTAGGTCGTATCCTTAAAATTGGGACCAATTTACTGCTTTTTACCATCCAAATATGATTTGAACTTTGTTTGATCGCATCATATTTGTGCAACAGGCATGGAAGAATATCACCATTAATCATTTAATCCTTATTGTTAATTAGCTAGCTATGATGTTTCGTGACATAAACAAAATGGTTGGATGACTGTATTGATTCATGTCATCTTCACAAAAGAAGGTTAAGTATGTATACTAAAATTCATTTACATACCAACGTGACACACATCAGTGTTGAAGAATATATTGATTTGATTTTTTTAGTTTCATTTTAAAAATAAAATCTATTTTGAAATATCATACAGTTTTTACTGTGATATAATATACTCTCTTTATATTTTAATAAAAAAACACCATTGATTCTTAGGGACGTGTGTGGCCAATTATTTTATCGAAAAACTTACGTAATTATCTTTTATGTTGTTGAGATTGGATTTACTACTATATTTAATTTTTTGAATAAAATAGATTATTAGATGTGTGTCAAAAAATTATGGTGTCGTCTATTAAAATATGGAAAGAATATTTAGTAATCAAAGAATAGATAGTTGATTTTACAGTAACATATCCCTTTAATTCGTTATGTAATATAAAACATCCATGACCAATTGTACCCCTAGTCACTGAAGGTTTCTTATCTTACCTCTTAAGAGGTTAGTGGAGCAACACCCCAGTTGTACTCGTTCTATCTCGTAACGCCTGACCATGTCACTTGGCAATACATATATCTATCTAGACGTGTGTTAACACCAAAATTAAATTTATCGTTAAAGAATTTATAAAACACCAAAATTTAACTTGTCGTTAAAGGATTTACATGGAAAATAAAGCACAGAGATAAAACAAGGTGAATGTTATGAAGAGGATTACATCGTAGTGCTGATGCAGGCTTAAACACAGATTGGAAGCCACGGTGCCTACTAGCGCCATGCCTACCAGCGCGCCTGATGCACCGGGATGAGCGGCCCAGTCAGATGCTCGGCCCTTGTTCGACAAGCCGGTAAGGATTGCACGAAGTAGAAAACATTGAAGACCAAGATGAGTACTACAGACGATTGCCCTTCCCTGTTGTTTTGCACCGGGCACTTCCACTGGCACGAGCGCCTCGCGTGGCCGCTTGGTGGACCGACGCCCGTCCTTCTTTCCCGCCGCCAAGAGTCTTGCTGCCCGCGCCCGCAGCATGCACCATTTCACTGAAATGCCGCCATATATTCCCTTCGCGCGCTGCACCACGCCGACCTCTCATCCACCATCATTCCTGCACCACTCTGCCACCATTGATATCTTATTTAAAAAATTTATATAATTATTGACTATTTTATTGTGGTTTGGTTTATTACTAAAGTTTCTTTAAGTATAATTTGTAATTTTATATATTTCGACAAAAATTTTAAATAAGATGGAGGATCAAACATAAATAAAAAATCAACGATGTCAAAAAAAACTGGAGAGAGTATTTTTATCGAAGCCCCTTCGAGATGTATATTTCATATAAGAAGGAGAAACAACCCTAGAAGGACTACACAGAAAGAAAAACCCGTGGTTGGGACAACTCATACACAACCAACCGCACTTTCCACCACCAACTGAGAGGCACAAGGTAGACCACAACGCAAGGCACTGATACTAACAAAGTCGTAAGGCAACACAAGGCGGACCACAACGCAAGGCACTGATACTAACAAAGTCGTAAGGCAATACCAAGGATCCGAAAACACCAAACTGATGTCATCGTTCCAAACCTGTCGCCTCGCGACACCGCAGCTTCGACTCACCGGTGCATGCATCCTCTTTACAAAAGGTGCCTCCAAAACAACAAAACCAACACCGATTTCCCATGAAATACTTCAGCCCAAACTATCAAGCACCAACCCTATACCTAGAAAGGACCAACACCCCTAGCAAAAGATTGACGAGAGTTATCATTGCCTAGCTTTGCCGCACCCCAACAGCGAAGCGGCTCTGAATCCACCGAGCAGAACATTGAAGGGAGTTGTTCGCCCAACAGGAGCAAGACAAGGCTAAGGATAACAAGGGCCTCGCCTCCTAGGCATGAGAGACGACACAAGAGATTTCCGGTGGCCAATGGTACACAGGCAAGATTCTCTAAAGCGGTGCCCCCAAGGACGACTTGACATGAACGCCGCCACTGCTTGCCCGAAAGACAGAGTGAGGTTTTCACCTGGAGAAAGGTAGGGACAATGGAAAAACGTCATGGCAACGCCTCAAAGAAGGGAACGACGCATAAGGCATCACCGTCATCCGGTTGGCCAAGGCCTACCAAAGCTTTCGCCAACGCAAACCGCCTAGCCCCACCCAGCCGACCTATCCATCCACTGGTTGTCGTCAAAACCAAGACAACCCTCCCTGAACAATCCTTCAACATCACCACCCAACAACCTTCATGCCGGCAACTACAGATGCCCTATCAACGAAGGGAAGCCTAGGCCATTGCACCGCCTCACCGGCGCTGCCTCTACCTTCCCTCGCGCGTCGGCACACCAACACCACCGCCGCCGATGCTGCCTGAAGCTTCCATGCATGTGCAGCCTCTAGATCCAGCAATTGTTGGAGGTCACGGACGACCTGAGGTTGGCGAAAAAGGCGGGAGTCGGCATCGGGGCTGCCGGCAGAGCTGAGGGTGCGGAGGCCTTGCGGAACCACGCGGTCGTGTCGTGGAGGCCGCAAGGCAGCGATTGCACGCTACCTCACCAGTTCCTATTCCTCCTTCCCTGTCGCCACCACATGCCCTCCAGTCATGCCACCGTCATGGCAACCAGCCTTCTGGCTCACCGGCATCGCACGCGTGCTTTGGCCACCACCGCCTTGTGCCCTCCATCCTCTGACTCGCCGATGTCGCGTGTTGCCGTAGTCGCCGGCGCCACCCCCCCTTGGCTACTCCCGGTGCCCCCATCTGATGCAGCCTAGGCTAGGCTAGATCCCTATCGCCGCCGTCCTGGCAGTCGGCTGGCTTTGCCGGCGGTCGCTCAGAGGGCAGCGAGGCGGGGAGAGGAGGCTGTGGGTTGGTGGCGGCTAGGGTTTTGTAGTCGCCTATGTCGCCCTTGTTGTTCTCTTGGATCCGAAGCAAAAGCCTTGGCGGCCGTTTTGCACAGGGGAGACCCAAGGAAAGGCTATTGCGTGCGAGGAGGAGCTCCTCCTTACGTATTAAATGACTTGAGTTCCTCAGTGTGGTCACCCAGTGGCGGCGGAGGCAAGACATGGAGATATGGTCCCTAGTCGACAATGGAGCCAACCAACCGTAGAAGTGGTGAGGCCTCTCGGTGGCGGTGGAGCCAGCTAGCGTAGGGACGTGGTCACCGGGTGGCAATGGAGGCAGTTGACAGGGAGACATGGTCTCAAGTTAGCTGCGGAGCTGACCAACAATGGAGGTGGCGAGGCCTCTCAGTGGTGGCGAAGAGACGGCCAGCCTCGGGTACATGCTCTCTTGTTGGCTATGGAGATGGCCATCCACAGAGATGAGATCGCCACTCGATGACATTGGGGCAACCGGCATGATAATGAGGTGGCCACTTAGCAACACGGCACGAAAGCGGGCAACCATGAAGGCAGTGAAACCTAGCGATGGTGTAGGTGCAGCTGGTGTGGAGACTTAATCATGACTCGGTGGCAGGGGGGCTGCTGTTGTGATGAAGAGGTCACTACTCTGTGGAGCTAAGAGGGCTAACTATAAAGATGAGGTCTCCACTTGGTGATTGAGCCAGTGTAGCTGACATGGTGACATGGTCGTGACTCGGTGGCACGGATGTGGCCGACATGTCGACTAGGTCATCACTAGGTGGCATGGAAGCAGCCAGCATGGAGACGAGGTCTCTACTCCGCAACATTGGAGATTGGAGCCATCAAACATGTGGAGATTGATCTCAGCATAGCTACCTAGCATGCTAATTGTCGATTCTACATGTAGGCGATAATACTTATGAGATTAGCCGGTGGACCGAAATAATGATGGTGACACAGAGATAATGATTTATACAAGTTTAGACCCTCAAGGTGAGGTAATACCCTACTACTCATGGTTGATGGCATTACCCTTGTTGCCATTATGGTGTGTATGTGAGTTTCTACCTGTCGGGGACCCTCCTTTTGTCCGTGTCACATGCTCCTCTTATATAATATGATGGGTAGGTTTATAATTAAGGAAGGTTATCTAGCCAGCTGCAAGAAAATCATCCTATTATATCTCTAAAAGATATCCGAGATCCTCAAATCTTATATCTTATCTTGAAATTTCCTAGTTTATTGGATTACAAGCTACCTAGATCAGGCATACTTGGCCCACCCCAGTCCAGATAAAACATTGCCCACTATGAGATACCCAGTTACTATGTACGCCACATATTTATTGATGAAACCCTCATCGCCCCCACTGCAACTCCATTAAATTCATCTTCTCACCACGATGCACTTCCATATGGAAGGTGCTTGATCGAGCAATGAACCATGAAACTCAGTTGTAGCTAGAATCTCTAGGTCATAGAGTACAGACGATACTACCTAGTCTGGCATATAGCGTATCAGAGTACCAATGTGCAACCATCTAGTCATTCCCTTGCCTATACTAAGTTGCCATACAGTTCAAACAGACGGTATGGGTGGGCATTTGGTCTTGGTCTGTAGTGAAAATACCGTCGTGAAGAACTCAAAATGATAATTCCTAAGAGCATTCCCAACCCATAACACTAGATGTAGTTTTCATAAACTCCACATCATCAAGAAACTAGTACTAGACACTACTCTTCCAATGCAAACACTACTATTCCATACTTCAATTTAATGCTACTTATCTCACATGATATTTTGAATGTTGTGTAGAAAACATGTCTCATGTAATACATGGTTTCATTCTCTTTCCTCATTTATTCACTTGACACATCATCGTTCATCCTAGATGACAACTTATTTAATGTTATGGACACCATCCTAGTTATTGGGTTGAGAATGCTCTAAGACTAAATCAATACTGAGCATTCTGTCTTGTTCTCGATCATGACTGAAATCATAAAAAATCATCCAAAATTTCATAGATGAAAACAAGTTCACATAAATCATAAAAAAATAATACATAATTGCATGGAGAGGATGTCGAGGCAGGCGACGGTCAATTTTTAAGAGCTGCTGGCACCCCACCCCTCTTGATCTGGATGCCGCTAAACTCCTTCGCGACCCCTGTTGTGCGGGAGATAGATTGGGACGATGCGCCGGCATGGGTGCCAACTGCTCTTGGTTGACGCCGTCGATGGCCACATTCGCAACACAGGCGTGTTGACAGCAGCATCTAGCAGGTATTCTCGCCGTTCCAAGTTACAAGGGTTTCTAGTTTTATTTAGAGTCATATATGTGCTAATAAGTCTAGACACACATATAAAACATATATATACATTGAGACATGAAAAAATTCAGAAAAACCCAAAAAGTCTTATAACATAGATGGAACAAGTAGGACTCAAGGATGTCGTCAATGACCGTTGTGCATGACCCCCCACCAGAAGCAGCGGTAGTGTGGGTTGGATGGGGAGTCAGCATATTAAAGAGAGCGGTTGCGGTGCTCTACAAGAGAACTGGACACACCCATACGACCCCACATTGCAGCGGCGTGGAAGATGCGAGTGCAGAGTAATTTTACAGTCATTTAGAAAGTATATTTACTATCCTTCAGAAAGTATGAAGAGGTAGAATATTACTTTATACCTCTGGGTATCAAAATTTTTATCTAGAAGTACTTTTTTTGAACATGAGAAAATTGCATGTGAGTGAGCGTACTTAGGATTGAACGAGGGGAAGTAGGTTTCACCTTTGGTTGGGTCAAATGAACTGAGAGATATCGTAACTGGGCCAGTCTATTCGATTAATATAGAGGACTAACCGAATTGAGTGAACACAATTCAGTTAATTGAGTATGGACACCGAATTTATGACCATATTTATAGGTCTCCGTTAGCAGGGGCGGAGCTACAGTATATTGGTCTAGGTCATTCAACCCCGATGACCTCCGATGAAATCCATTATTATATTATTTAGCCAACTAAGATGATACTAAAAATTAAATAAGATTAGTGTATTCTGACCCGGGTGATCATGATGAACTAATTTTCCGGCTCCGCCCCCGTCTATTAGTTTTGTATCGGGTGATACTTCTCTTTTTAAGAGTGATCCTAGGATAAAAATCGAGTCTAATATTGTCCTAATACCTATTACCACTCGAAATCTTAATTTATAACCGATTTCGTACATATATTCGACACAGGCTCTAATTCAAAGTACCCAAACCACTCTATAGTATGGGGAGGAATGGAAATTAACAGTTACATCTAATAATACCATATTGGTGTAGTCATATCTAATAATGAATTAGCCACTAATACTGTCAATTGGACGAAAGTTACTATTCTGCTCAGCTAATTCAGTTTTATATGCATATGTAATAAAAAAAATATATATCTACATATGTAAAAAAAAAACTCAGTCCTTCCCTTCGTAATTCACTGTTACTGTGTGCAGGGGTACATGAATATTTGAAGAGGAAACTGTTCCATTTCATCTAGCTGGATTCCTTTTATTTGAAAAGGAACACAAGGAGGATGGATAATACAGAAAGAGGTTGTCGATGTTGTGCCTGGGTTGAGCGAACTCCCAGAGATCTAGAGCGCGCCGCACTAGTATTTGGAAGCAGAAGACATGTTGGGGCTGAGAACGGTAGACGTTCATTGGACAGAGCTGATGCAAGGCGCGGTAATCTTCACCCAATCCAAGATCAGCTCGCCGCGTCAAGGAGGAACCTAGATAGAATCTCACATGGGCCGTGCACAATCTATAGAGTTCCACCTGAAATATTGGCAGTAGACAGAGGAGCTTACAAGCCTATGGTTGTTGGCATTGGCCCTTACTGTGATGACAAAGGACCAGGCAGTAAGCTGAAGCAGCTGGAAGACCACAAGTGGAGGTGCGCCAACAAGCTCATATCCAAATCATGCTGCGCGAGAGGACATCGCGTAACACAAGAGAACTTGCTGCAGAACTGTTTGCAAGAAATGAAGAATCTGGAGACTCGGATTCGTAGCTCCTATTCAGAGGAAATCTCTATGGGCAGTGATGAGTTGGCGATGATGATGGCACTCGATGGTTGTTTTATTCTCCATCTCCTTCTGAAGCACCACACTGGAGCCGCACATGGAGAACAGGGTAACAACGTCGTCGACGATGATGGTGATGACGACGACGACTGGACTCAGGTTATTGGAAGATGCTGGATATGGAACTTGGTGAAGTATGATCTGCTCCTGCTGCAGAATCAGATTCCATTTTTTGTCATCCGGACCTTGTACAGACTTTTGATAGTGGATGGTGAAGAAATGGAACAGAGGCTAATATCTGGCGGACTCCAGCTATTTAGCACGCTCTATCCACTGCGAAAGGATGTAAATTTCACCGTCCCTTCCGACCAAATACATCATCTGCTCCATTTGGTTTACCTATCAATCCTGCCCCCAAAAAACTCTCCGGATTTCCCAGCGCAACAACAGAACTTGTCCGAAGAAACTGCTCAGCAGCAAAACTTACCGCGGGAGGTTCTGCCCTTTTGGATACCGAGTGTAAAGGAGCTAATGGAGTCTGGAGTCAAGTTTACAAAGAAAAAGAATGCTCAAGTGTTCATGGACATAACATTCCAAAGAGGGGTCCTGGAGATTCCAGAGCTGAAGATTTTCGATCACAGCAACTTCCTCTTGAGAAATCTGATCGCATTTGAGCAGTGTTATCCTGACAACCACTTCCACATTACCTCCTATGCAGCATTTATGGGTTGCCTACTTAGAAGTAAGGAAGATGCCAGGATACTGCACCTCAAAGGAGTTCTCATCAATGGTACAACCAAGGGAGAGTACGCTAATGGTTTCTTCAGCCAAATCAGCAGCGGGGCACATTCCCCTTCTGACAGGAACTACCTTGGGGGTTTGACTGAAGAAATCATGAAGTACCATGGCAAGCGTCACAACAGATGGCGAGCTGCCCTCAGGCGCAACTACTGTACCAATCCATGGGTGATCATCTCCGTGATAGCCGCCTTTTTACTGCTGTTTCTTGCTGTCACAAACACAGTTGTTGCTCTATTAAGCCGTTTTAAGCGTTGATAGTCACAACCATCATGGTTGCTATGTAAAAAGAACATTACTCTGTCCGTCTTTTTCATTACTATGTCCGACTTTTAACATATATACAATTTTACTTTGCTATGTAATTTTGTCCGTGCCAGTTACAACACATGACTCCTCTTTCCATATATACAATTATATTTTCTATACAATAGATATTGAAGGGTAATTTTACTACACGTTTTTTTTGACATGGAAGACTGCCAAGGTTTTGCCCAGTAGCGTGATTTTCATTTATAAAAAAGAAAAGAGTTTATGTACAGCAGTCCGAAGAATCTAAATATTTTATAACCAATCTAAGATGGACTGTTTCATGGGCTCCTTCATTCTACAGAGATGCAAAAAAAACTTATTTTCTAAACATGCTCTTCAACGAGTCGAAGGACGGGGTGACATTATCAAAGATGAGTATGTTCCCATATGTGCCAAGAAGCTATGAAAAAAATTCTAGAAACCCCTATGTACCATTTCTGCTAAACCGCCAACGTGCAAGCGAGATCATCTGAAAGAATTCCA
This sequence comes from Oryza brachyantha, assembly GCF_000231095.2. Taxonomy (NCBI): domain Eukaryota; kingdom Viridiplantae; phylum Streptophyta; class Magnoliopsida; order Poales; family Poaceae; genus Oryza; species Oryza brachyantha. The sequence goes on along the minus strand of NC_023169.2, from coordinate 10,102,260 downwards.
GATCGTGGTTCCAGACAATACCCAAATTTATAATTTTACTACACTTGATAAGATACTAAGAAATACCTCATTTTATATTATAAAACTTGGTATCTCTCCACTACTATATACCTCGGGTGGACAACTCTTGGCTCATTAAGCTTCATAGCTAAAAGAGGCTAGCTCGGCTCGACTCACGAGCTGGCATATTATGCTTCTTAACGAACTATATCTCATTTAAATGACATTAGTAATCTTAAATTTAGCATTTTATCTCATTTAGCTTAACTATTTAATAAACAAGGCTATCGATTTTTTTGAATTTTAATTTTATTTATTAAATATTTTACAAATTTAATTTTGCACTTCTCTCTTGGCTCAGTGGTCACTGACATATTTTTCTTTGATTTTTTGCTTGGGCATTTTAGTTGGCAAAAATAGGAATAATTATGCTCTAGTGGGATTTGACCTCTAGTCTTCTAGATAGAAGAGGGGGATGATGACCACTAAGGCAAAAGAACACTTGTGATCAAACAAATACATATGTGTTAACACCAGATTTTGGCAAATAGTTGTTATGGATTGAAACACGGTTGAGGACCAAATCGGATAGGAAGGCTCGAATCGGTTGGAGACAGGAAAACTGGGTGCGATATGGTTGCAGCCGATAGAGTCTAGATCGGACAAGGATGGGAGTCCGATTGGGCCTAAAGTTTGGAGACAGGTTCGGTATTTAACTGTGAAGTTCGTGTAGATTAATTAGGATTTATTTTGAAGTTTGTTTATGATTCTGTTATTTAATTAGAGTCCGGATAATGTAAAGGTAGTTAGTATCGAATTCTTATCCGGTTGGGTTAGTTATTTCTTGGGGCTATAAATATAGGTGCCCGGGGTCCTTGTAAAATATCTCCAGATCAATTCAACTTGGCGCATCGCCTCGAATCTTCGACCTACTTGAGCTTTCGGCGTGGGGTTTATCAGCTTCGCAATGTAAGTTCTAGTTTGTCAAAATCCGTCGATCAATTAAGATAGAACTGTCTTGGTTAAGTCTGATCTTCTGCTTAGTTGATCGGCGGGCTGAGCTCTATCATTATTTTAATCTGTTTCAGCTTAAAGTAGTGGTAGTTCTCGATCAGTTCCTCATAAGTTCTTCTGTTTGATCTGTTCGCATGAATCTTGCTAGTCTGATTCTGTCTCGGTTCGGTCTGATAATTAGATTTGCTAGGATCATGTTATCAGATTGGATTGGGGGCTTGCGGGGGCCTATCGATGGAGGTTTAGCCAGCAGTATTGAGTAATTCATTGATTAGCTAATTAAACTCGCCGATCTTCACATTTCTATGTTTATATCATGCGAAACTACATACTGTCTCGGTTAAGTCTGATCTATGCATGTTTGGTATGATCCGTTCGTAGGAATCTGTCCGATTGACTGAGTTTAATGGATTAATTGATGGATTATGCTGCCTTGCTATCTCGTTATTTACATGCCATAATATTCATCTGATGTTACGTGTGTTTATACTTAGATCTGTACTGTCTCGATTAGGTTCGATCTTCTAGATCTGGTTTGGGCATACATGTCATTGGTTGGTATTGTTTTATGTTGGTAATTAGGGTAGCATTCCAGTTCATATTCAATTCTATGTCTAGTCCCGTATCAGCTGAAACTCCCTGTGTGATAAGTTCTGCGATGGTCCAATCGGCCGATTAATCTTAAGACTGTCTCGGTTTAGTCCGATCTCTTAAGACTAATTGGTTGGTTGAGACATTCAGTATTTATCTTGCTCGTGATTAAGCCGATTGGGCACATTTATAATTAGAACCACGAAATTCCTGTAAAGCCGGTCGATTAGTCTATCGGCTAGGGTCCTGGAACGGTATCGACTATTCGGCCGATAGCGATTTTGGGGTTAACTATTTTTCTATGTCATATCTTGTTAGTTACAGGATCAAACTGACTGGCACGCCCAGTACTTCTAAGAACTAGGTCCTGCACTGGAATGGTCTAAGATTGATTCCCAGGCCTACGTGTGTGACCGTTGATTGTTATTTTCAGCGTCAACAATATGATATACATATATGGATCAAAACGTGGTTCAATTGCGAAAAGTTCTGGGGGCGGCATGGCAATTTTGCATTTACCCCCTTGCCGCCCTTATAGAGGGCGGAAAGGGGCTAAATGTAAAAAGGCCCGACATGCCGTTGCCGGCCGTCCCTCCTGGCCGGGTGTTCGTTTGCCACGTCAGCATTCCGCTCTCCTAGAGGGCGGCAGGAGGTTAGTTCTGTGAATTTTTAAAATGTAAAATTAAATATGTAAATATTTAATAAATAAAATTCAAAAAATTCCAAGGTCATCGTCAATCGCTATGAGTAGGTGCGGTTATTCCGTAGTCAAAGGCCCAAACCTAGATAACTCATGTCTGTTGCACACTATCAATCTTTACATCCCGCTTGTCATCCCCTTTATTTACTGCCAATACATAACACGGCATTTGACCCAGATAGGAGGTTTGGTGAGATTTATTTTACTGAAGATTTATGTATCCCAACTTGAAGATCATGAAGAAAAAAATTGTCCTTGGGTAGACTTTCAAACCGACGAATTTGTTGTGCTATCTTTAACTAACTCAGATTTGAGTCCGTTGGGGGAAGTGGTCCCCTCACCTGTATCATCTAGGCCAAACAAAAGTCCAATGCAGTGTAGATCGATATCCCAATCTATGGAGAAGATCCAAAACGAGTCAGGTTTAGAATCAGTCAGGGATTAAGAAGAAGCTCTGTAAACTGTCCAGATCAAGGTATCGGATAGTTGTAGCAGCACTAGGAGCTTTATCCCACCAAGAGAAATCTTTGTCACATCCCAGGTCCTTGTTGCGTACCAAGAAACCGAGAGGAAGCAAAGAGAGGTAGAAGCTGTCGGTTTGACTGAAGAGAATGCCATGAAGAAGAGCGAGCCCACTGAGAGGAGGAAGACATGAGGCATCGTGAAGCTAAAGCTAGGACTGGTCTTAGGAACGCATCTCACCTGATGCACGTGCAATTATATAGACCCGAGTCAATGGACATGATGTCGTGAACACCCCACAACATATCGTGGACGCGGTTGCCACACTACTAGATATAATTTTTGAGCAACTTCATGATCACCTAGTTATCCAGATAATGGAGAAATTAAAAGCTATGGTAACTACAATTGCCATGATCACCTAGTTATCCAGATAATGGAGAAATTAAAAGCTATGGTAACTACAATTACGATCCAACTGACCAAGATTAAGGCATCATATTGGAAGCAAGACCCCAGGTGCAAACCACTTGGGCCAACAGTTCGAGGGTTCTAATGTCATGTGCCAACTTGAGGAAAAGCAATGATATCTAGAGGAAGAGCAAAGATGACTAGAGGAGGGGAGATAGCAACTAGAAGCCGAACAAGAGAACTTACATCACAATGCCAGATCCTACCTAAGTTGGAAAATCAAGCCCCAACAATGTGAATTTGTGGATAGGGTTCAATAGTCTCTTGATTCAAATGATAATTTTGATGATAGGGTTCAGCTTTCATCAGAAATCTAGGTCGAGTCAACTTGCTGTCTAGAATCGACAAGTACGACGGTACATCCGACCCTAATCGTGGTTGACAGTGTATTCATTGGCCATAAGGAAGGGCGTAGGGGACTCCAAGACAATGGCAAACTATCTGTCCATAGGTTTGGCAGATTCAACGAGGAAAGTTTATCACCCCTTGAGAGAGAAGAAGACCTTATAAACTGGGCTACGAAGCCATTTGAGCATTTAATTAAATGTTAGTTGAATTAACCTTAGAATATGCGGAATAGATAGCAGCAGTTTCGTACGACGTGGGAGGGCACGGGCTGAACAGTGCGACGTGGGAGGGCCGGACGGACGAAACCGTGCTTTTAAGTAGTAAAGATAGGTATAAAATTACACGTATAAATTTATATGCATAAAGTTTTTTCTATAATAAGTATATATATATATATATAATATAAAGTTTGTATATATAAAGTTTATATGGGTAAATTTATATGTATAAAGATTTATATACGAAAAGTTTGCATGTATATGTCTAAATTTTATATGTGTAAAGTTTATATGCCTAAAATAAACATATGTATATCTTTATCTTTATTTTACTAGTTAAAAAATATGGATATTTCTGTCATGGTACGTCATGGGCCTCCATATGCGCCGCTGGTCCATGCCCCCATGTTGGGCCGATCGGCGCTAACCCGCTCGTTCTTGGTTGTTACAGCTGGGCCTGTAAGTCGGCGCTGCTGCTTGGTCCGTTGTTGGTCGTTGGGCAGGTCGGCATTGGCCCGCTTGTGCTTGCTTGCTGCAGGGCGTCGTAGCGATCTGCAGGTTCCGAAGATGACACGGACTGCCAGAGCCCTCTCAAAACATTAATCCCACGACGATCAATGTGCATATTTTTCTAAAATAAAAAATACACAACCCACGTAATTTTTTGTAATATAATTTATTTATCATGCAAATTAGATGCAGTGCAAAATTGGCCCTCACTATTTACATGTCTAATTTGAATTTTTAACATTAAATTTAGAGTTGATTTTGGAGATTTTTATTTAAGTTTATTTTACCGCCTTAACTTTTAGATCGTTAAGAATATGTATATAAAAGTTTTATTCGTAAATTAATTTTACATTTGCAAATATGTCATTTGGCTTTTTAATAAAAAAACTAGCAATTACCCCCATTGTCGGTAATAAAAAGATATTGTCCGCCATTGGGCAGAACATGATCTTCATTGGATAATGTTGCTTTGTCAACCATTATCACTTTGGAAAATTGTGATTGGGCCACGGATGTGGCAGCTTCCATATATTACATACCGATACGGTAAACAAGAAGACCCTCGTAATGGTTGTATTATTTTCCATCTTTTATATGAAAGATGAAAGAATATCTAATTTTTGTTAGCTATTTAATGGAGTAAATGATATAATTAGCTACCACAAAGTTTTAAAAAAAATCTATTTTAGAAGGTAAGAAGTTGAACTTTTATATATAAAACTTTAAAAAAAATATATCGTTTAGTAGTTCGGGAAGTGTGCTCACAGAAGCCGAGAAAAAAATCTGAGAAAAATCAACGTCAAATAATGCAGCCAATGTACTACATTAAGAAAATCAGATAAGACTCTAACTCATAATATTGCTACTATCAATTAATAAACATGATAATCTTGTAGATGTATTTTTCTTTCATTTGTCCTTCCATACATTTTTTGTCCTTGAAAAAATTCCCAGTTTGCAAAAATCATAATTTTATTTTCTTAAATTAGCTCCCAAATCCCAGACTTCAAAAACAATGTAGTAATTTAAATACGGATTTTTTCAGATCATGTTGGTTTATTAAATTACGTACACTTGACACATATATATATATAATAATTATTTTAATAGAATTTTATATGGAATGATTCTTTTATCCCTGTGGCGAAGCACGAACATGGTGCTAATATATATATATATATATATATATGTATGTATATATGTATGTATGTATGTATGTATGTATGTGGGTGTTGGTGTGGGTGTATATATATATTTACGCGCGCGCGGGGAGAGAGAGAGAGAGGAGAGCAGCTGGTGCATGGCAGGGGGCAGTCCGGACGGTTTTGCTGGCCCGGCAGCGCGTGAGCCTATGAGAAGAGAGGTAGAACCGTAGGAGCGATCAAGCGATGGTCTGTTCGCTCGCGCAGTGCGTCCGCGACCCATCGCTAATTACACTCCCCTCCGATAGATAGGGATGGCAACGGTAATACCCATCGAATATTGGTACCCTAGACCCATACCCACCAGTAAAATTTTGTTTCATCAAAATACACATATCCGTCACGGGTAGAAAAATTTCTCCATACTCATACCCGCTTGGGTAAATCTTACCCGTCGGGTTACCCATATACCCGCAACAGTTTAAAACAATCTAAATTGCATAGATTCCGTATAGTATATTACAATAGACACTAGATAAGACATCACACATTCACATAGTGTAGTGAAAAATATATGGATTAAATACCTAGGGTTTTAGTTAATTGGGCTAGGCTAATTTGATATTGGGCCATGACATGCATTTAAACTTGTGGGTATTTATTACCCACGGGTAAACGGGTATGGGAATCATAGGAACGTTTCCATACCCGCGTACCCATCGGGTGAAGGTATTTGCTCGGTTACTTACCCACGGGTAATATATTTACTTCATACCCGTAAATACTCATCGAGTCTCGGATCACGTGTCCCCGTTGTTATCTCTACCCTCCATGGCTCGCGAGGAGAGGAACCCGAACCCGCACAAGGACAGCCCGCGCGGCCTGGCCTGGCCTGCATGGACCAGCGGGTCGTTATGTTCAACGGGCCGGGCCGTCGGCGAGGTGGCTTGACGCCGTACGTGCTACGGGGGCAGCGCCGGTGGGGGGATCGAGACCGTGGTGGTTTTACGTGCAGCCACATGCCGCTGCACCCCGGCGAGGCGTCGCGTCGGCGTCGGGGCTGATGGGTTGAACTACGAGGAGGTGATGCGCATGGTGCACCGGCACGGGTGCGTGGCGGTGTGCCTCGCCGGGCACGACCGCTGCGTTGGAAATCAAAGAGCAACACACGGTAGCAATAGGACTAGCAAGACAAGAGTACAAGCGAATGAAGTTTCTGTGGCTGCACACCACAGCTCTCTGCACACCGCAGGTCTTGTTTTCTCCATGCTTGGCAGTACAATGCTTAAACAAACACACCACTAACCCTCTAACTTAATTAGTAAACGTACAACTATTCAACTAATAGCCGCAACCCATGGCCAGCCACACGACCCATTCACTCTTGCACCTAACGTACATGGCAATTGGCAAGAGGAAGGTGTAGTACGTACACTCTACTGCATGTTTATTATCCATGATCCTCACGATCCGGCCACTAGGCTAATGACTGATCACTAATCAACTAAACTCACCTACGATCCTGGATGCACATCCGCAAGCATTCACATATTGAGCCATACAAACACATGCATCAAGCATGGTCTGCAGTACACCGCTGCGCCAAGCATCTTCGGTTCTCCTGCACCAAGGCAAACTACTTGCACCACTACACTAATTTATTATAATTATAGGCACACCACCTATTACACATCATGCATACATAATTAAACCATATACCAGTGAAAGGGCTTGTAGCCTAGTGGTTATAAAGGCCTTAGTAGCACTTGAGATACTGGGTTCGACTCCTTGTTACAGCGAATATTATAGGATTCTAACGATTTTGTACGTGCGTGTACGTTTAAAACAGCACGAAAAAAAGGAATCTGTGTTATTAGCATTACCGCTGAACGTGGCCTTAGAATTATTCGATGAGATGCTCGAACACAACGCCCTAGTAGTTGTCGGGATTGGGCCGCTCAGCCCGACAGTTGGGTCACGCCTGGGCCGCACCCTCGACATGCTGGGCTAGCCCAGCACGGCCTGGTTCAACTAAAAAATATTCCGGGACCTAAAATAGACTTAATTTATTCGTAAAGGCCTAGCCTAAAAAGAAAAGTATGCAAAAACAACGCAAAGAAGAGGAGGGAGAAATAGACTTATTTCAACAACATAAATAAGTGAGGGATGAGATATAAACTTATTTATTCAAGAAGCACGGTGAGCCGTTGTGCCTTTGGGCTGAGCTGGGTCGGCCCGAGTGGTAGTGGGTCGTGCCTGGGCCACGGATGCTGCCCATGGTCCAACATGGCACGGCCTAGCAGGTTGATCAGGCCATGCCGGCCCGATGTATTCCGGCACGGGTCCAACCATGTCTGGGCCGTGCTAGGCCGGGTGACCCATTTAGCCAACTATAATGAAAAAGTTACTTCCATCGGAAGATTTACAATCTAACGAGCAAATAACTCGTATGGGCAGATCCACAGTGTTGGGAGTGGGGTCCTAGGACCAAACACAAATTTAATATGTAGTGTATTACTAATATATGTAATTAATTAAAAAATATTTGAGCATACATAAAGTTCCCCTACTTGATTTTTGGGTTAGGTCCACCCCAGATAACTCGATTAGAAAGATTTCATAGCTGCTACGGGGAGCAACTATGATAATTCTTAAGTAGAAAGTTCTAGAAGATAGATTATAGAACTAATTCAATCTCTCGAGGAAATAATCTTTTAATTTGTTTGTTGACTCCACACGTGCTTGATATATAGCAAGCGGGCCAAGCTGGGCTCGAGCTATGTTTTGCATGGCTCGATCCACTCCCAGTGACTGAGCCCAGCTAGCTAGCTCCCCGTGGTGAAGGAGTAGGACACGGATGCGAGGGACAAGGCAACGATCTCCCTGGCCGGGGTAGGTGGAGGCCAAGGCTAACATGCGTCCACGACGATTTGCATGCACCATGGCCGCCCATGCGTGGGAAATTAAGTTTCGCTCGGCGTTGACAGTGGCTAGAGCATCCGACTCATCTAATTTGTCATACTAAATTTTATTAATTTATATAAAAATTATCCTTCAAAAAAATACCTATTTGACTTATATAAAATTTGGCAAATGTAGCTCCTCAATTGCTAAATCTGGCAAGTCATTCTTCCGCTACCAAGATTGTTATCCGTGAGTTTCACCTGCATGAGATCCATTGGTCATCCTCCTCTTGTCAAATCTGAAAAGTGGGGATGTAGAGTTTGTTAAGGTGCACGTCAAATTTATTATTGTCAAACCTAATATGAATGGATCTAAATTTAGTTATTCTCTTGGAGATGCTCGTAGCAATTGCTCTTCTTTTTGATCGATTCATGTCCACATTTTTGCATGCTTAGTACATGGCATGCAGGGAAGAAACAATCGATTTTTGAATTGATTTACCATATAATATATGAAAAGTAATAGGCATACAATATCTAGTGATATAGTTCACTAGATATGTTCTTGATATCATCTTGTTCATCCATGATGTGAGCAAAGATTGTATCCATAGTAGGCATGGTCACATCATATATGTTGTTAAAGTGGTTTTATTTATTTTTAAAATAAATATTTTCTAAAGCTATTGATAATCAAAAGTCTAGTACATAATATGCAAAATGTAAGCACGTCTGGGATTCAAGTTTATACACAATATAAGCACTTATTATTTGAATCATTATCATTCTAATGATTTTAAAGCCAATTATACGCTAAAAAACTAATCAATTTCAAATTCAAAATTAACCTCTAAACTGACTAAAATAGGATCTTTTGATTTATTATTAGTCCACACTAAATAACTTATACAGGATTATATTTTGGAATACAAAATTAACCCGCCTTGTACGTAGTACTAGTAGTAATTATTACGAGAGCGATGCTTTGGTCGCTACCTGCCTTGTATTTCAGCCCCCAACCAAGTTGCCCGATCGAGCGAGTATCCACCGAATTCCACCGTTGCCATGGTGTCATCGATCCCCGCTCGCGCGTCGGCGGAGACCGAGAAGAGTACGATGCCGTCGGAGACGGAGACGGGGAGAACCGTGGTGCTGTATCCCGGCGTCGGCGTCGGCCACCTGGTGCCGATGGTCGAGCTTGCCAAGGTGTTCGTCCGCCACGGGCTCGCCGTCACCGTCGCGCTCGTGGAGCCGCCCCGCCTCGAGCTGCTCGGCTTCTCCGCCGCCGTCGCGCGCGCCGCGGCCGACAACCCCTCCGTCACCTTCCACGTCCTGCCGTCGCCGCCGCCCGCGCCCGGGAAGGACGCCGCCGCCTCCAACGGCGCGGCGTCCAACACCGGCGGCGACCACAACGTCGTCCAGGTGATGGTCCGGCACCTCGACGGCATGAACGTGCCTCTCCGGGACTTTATGCGCTCGATGGCGCCCTCCGTGCGCGCGCTCGTCCTCGGCATGTTCTGCTTCCGCGCGCTCGACGTCGCGGCGGAGCTCGGGCTGCCGGCCTACTTCTTCTACCCATCCGGCGGCGGCGCCGTCGCCGTCCTGCTCCACCTGCCCAGCATGCATCCCAGAGTCAACGACGCCGGCTTAGGTGACTCCGTCGTCGTCTGTCCGGGCGTTCCTCCGTTCAAACCTTCGGAATTACCAACAGTCCTCGACGGCAGCGACGGCGGCGAGACAGCCGGGTACTTCTTGCGCATGTCCGAACTTATGGCGGAGTCCAGCGGGATCATCCTTAATACCTTCGAATGGCTGGAGACACGCGCGGTGCACGCTCTTAAGGACGGCCTCTGCGTCCCCCGCGGCCGTGCCACGCCGCCGGTCTACTGCGTCGGCCCGTTGGTCTCGGGAGGCGGCGGCGGCGGCGCCACCGAGCACGAGTGCCTCCGGTGGCTGGACGCGCAGCCGGACCAAGCCGTCGTCTTCCTTTCGTTCGGGAGCAGGGGAACGTTCCCCAAGAAACAACTCGACGAGATCGCCGCCGGCTTGGAGAGGTCGGGGCAGAGGTTCCTGTGGGTGGTGCGGAGCCCAACCGTCGCCATCAACGACAGCAACGGCGAGGACGGCGCCCTCGCCGGAGCGCCGCCGCTGGAGCCAGACCTCGACGCGCTGCTCCCTGCCGGGTTCCTGGAGAGGACCGAGGGGAGAGGGCTGGTGGTGAGGTCGTGGGCGCCGCAGGTGGAGGTGCTCCGCCACCGAGCGACCGGCACGTTCGTGACGCACTGCGGGTGGAACTCGACGCTGGAGGCCGTCACGGCGGGGGTGCCGCTGCTGTGCTGGCCGCTCTACGCGGAGCAGAGGCTGAACAAGGTGCTCATCGTGGAGGGGATGGAGCTCGGCGCGGAGATCGAGGGCTACGACGAGGAGACGGTGGCGGCGGAGGAGGTGGAGGCGAAGGTCCGGTGGGTGATGGAGTCTGACGGCGGCCATGCGCTCCGCCGGCGAGCTGCCGCGGCGAAGGATGCCGCGGCCAGGGCGCTTGAGGAAGGCGGCACGTCTTACGTGGCAGTTTCTGACTTCGTCGAGGGCCTGCGGACTTCCAATGGCAGAACTAAAGTCAGCGTGTCTGATTTTTCGGGCTTCGGTACGAAATTAAAATAAAGGCACTTATAGTACTATATAATATATATATATATAAAATAAGTATTTAAATTGTATTCAAAAATAATATTTATATCGAAAATAATGTACATATCACAGCGATTTGTAGGGTTGATCCCTAGCTAGAACGGCCGCACCTCTTGAACCCCCCTCGTGCTAGTTCTGCGTGTGATTTTAAGAACTAGTAGATGGACTTTTATCTCTCAGTTAAGACATCAATACTTTCCGGAAAACTATATAAATTAAGAAAGTGGTACTTTCTCTATATTTTTATTTCTCTATATTTTTATGTATGACACCGTTAACTTTTAAAATTATGTTTGATCGTTCGTCTTATTCAAAATTTATATCCAAATATGCAAAATTATAATGCATAATTAAAGTTACTATAATAATAAATCATATTATAACAAAATAATTAATAATTATATAATTTTTTTGAATAAGATGAATGGTCAAACGTGGACCTAAAAGTCAACGACGTTATATAAAAAAATATGGAGGGAGTACTATGCTAATGATCAAATGACATGGCCGTCGATGGGCAACCGTACAGTAGCCCAACAATTTAGGGGGTCCAAAATTGGGATGTTTTAATTTAAAGATGATTTGTTTCAACGTTCTTTTGGATCTTTTTTCTGAAAAGTTTGTTCCCTTCTTACTCTATTATTTGGCTAGATTCAGCTTATTTTGTTTGGCTCCGACAGGTGTTGAATGATAATTATGGTAACCTCAAAGAGTTGTAGTTTGTGGCATGCGTTCAAACGAGTCGAGATTTTCCTTGCAGCTGGTTACTCAAGAAGACCGGTTTACTGCATCTGGACGTAATTTCAAGTATAACGGGTCCACTTACTGATTCAGTCTTGGCGTCTTGCTACATGTTATTTTGCTTTCAGTCAGAACGGTTGAATTGGTAAGTGAAGTGGGAAGAAAAACCAGATCAGCAGCAACCTATAGCCGATTCGGCTTTGCTTTCCAACCCTGATGTGAAGGCAAAATCCAAAGCATTCTGTTAGAGCGTCCCAATAGCTCTTTTATCCCATCATCTATCCTAAAAATAGAGAATAGAGGGTAAAAATAGTGTTCCATCCTCTATTTTTAGATGCCCTCTTTATCAAGAGAGAAAACACTCCATCATCTAAAACTCAATTGTCCCCACTTTGGCCACTATAACACATAAAATAAATGCATGGTAGTTACATGTATCAATAAAATATAATAGACTAGAATATAGATGCTCTAATATGGATGATCTGCTGGAGCACACAAATTTATAGATGATGAAACTGTTTTAGATGATCATCCAAACTAAGATATAGAGGACCAAATTTAAATGAGCTGTTGGTTGGGGATGCTCTTCCGCACAGTTTTCATGCATCAAGCTTGCTTTCTGAACCCTAACAAGAGACCAGTCGATCTGTCCTTTTTTTATGGTGAAAATACTATGGTACGGGATCCCGTGTAGCGACAGCAACGCCCTAGACCGCGGCCGAGAACCCGAGTACAAAAAGCAGGACCGTCGACAAGGGTGTACGAGATTGGCAATCACACTAGGCACCCAAATTTTTGGGGGCCCCACCTAGGAGTGTGGGCCATATATATACTAGCGGCCGCTACCGAGAGCGAGAACACAGAACAACGTGAGACGAGCGCCGAGCTAGCGGCTGGCCGGCTGCCCACTGGGGCTGGATCATCCATTCATCTCTACACTTGACTTTGTCTCGGAGAGTTTGATCATCAAGTAATTTGACAGACAAACTAGACTTTCATCTCATATCTGATTCTCTGTCAGTGTGTATACTGTATATACTGTATTTTGATTTTTATTTACTCAATTGCTTCAATTTCTCATCAGTAAACACAAATTATGAGTCGGGTGTTGAAAAACATAAGAAACAAAGGCTAGATGCAACTGCTCAATCTTAACTGTGAAGATATAGTTGAAGATTTCATTTGATGGAACCATGATACTTTTCAGCATAATATGAGATCAGTAGTACCATATTTTCTCTTTTAGCATTAACATTTGTATAAAATAACACATTTTAAAGTTATAAAGTTAATTGAAAATGATATTTTCAAAATTTAGGGCCCAATTAGCATTTCGCTCGGGGGCCCCCAATTTTTTGAGACAGCCCTGGCGCGAATCGAAAGTCACCGAGCTTGACGTCGAGATTGGCGTCGAGCAGCACGTTGCACGCGGGGTCCTGGCTCTCATGGAGGTCGCCGATCGGGGCGTACTTGAACACCAAAACACCCTCATCTGCACGCACGCACAAAGAAGTTCATGTTAGCTGCGTTAGCTCAAACTGAGCAGAGCACATGCAACAACGGCAATGACGACCGTGACAATGAGACGGCGACGACGACGAGGATTCAGTTGCTTTGGACGATACGAACCAAGTATCAGACGTTACCACACTGATATCACTTGGTACTGGTACGGTATCAGATCTGATACCGATGAAGTATCATGTTTGATATCTCATCGGGATCACTCCGTTCTAGTATCAGATCTGGTACAGATGAAGTATCATGTTTGATACCTCGTCGGAATCATCTTATTTCCAATATCTGATCTGGTACCGATAAGGTATTATGTTTGATACCTCGTCAAAATCATCTCGTTTTCAGTATCAGATCTTATATCAAAGAGGTGTCACGTAGCACGGGGCATTCGGGTTACCTGAAAATTTCGGGTTGGGTTTTTCGGGTTTTTTAAATTTCGGGTTTCTAAAATCAATACCGAAATTAGTGAAAAAATTCTAAGTTCCGATATTTCGTGTATCCGCAAAATCGGATTCGGGTTACCCGTTATAACCCGAACAATGTTCAACATATTGAAAACAAATATTTTGTAGGTCTTTTGCAAAAAAAAAAAAAAGTAGTGATTAGGTGTTATCTTCCTAAAAAACCACCAATATTGTTTCGGCAACATTTTAGTGGTAAAGCCACATATATTGTCTCAAGTCGAACATTAAACCGTTAAAGTTCATAGCCATGAAACTCATTTTATCTCAATTCTCAAATCAAAACATAAAATCGCCACAAGAAAAACATATTTAATCTCCAGTCACTAGCTCACACGTTGCCACGTTGGTAGTTGAGTTGAAGTTGCTTCCTATTTGCGTCATATGTGTTTGGTGTGAAGGTTGAAGTACCGGATCAAGGGATTGTTGTTCTTATTTTGGGTATTCGGGTATTTCGGGTAACGGAGACACAAACCCGATTTACCCAAAATAAATTTGGGTTTTCAATCTTAGAACCCGCAAATACAATTCAGGTATTGGATTTTGGTTTTTTCGGGTTTTGGGGTCGGTTTTTTTGAGTTCGGTTTTCGGGTTTGTGCCCCAGTGCTAGTGTCGTGTTTGATATCTCGTCGCGCGTGTGGTAGCGGTCCCAGCGGCTCGGTCGGCATCTGCACCCAATCTCATCCCATTTTCGTCTCTTTCATAGTACGCACCAATTGGCGCCGCTTGCTTCCGCTCTCGCTGCACTTCGATTGATCAATCAGCCCGACGGTCATCGCCTGGATCCGGCCGCCTCCAACACAGTTCCTCTTTAGGGCTCGTTTGTTTCAGGATATTTGTAGGATTACCTATTTGGAACTATTCATGTATTTATTTTATAGGAATGACATGCAGGAATTCCAAAGAAATACTGTACAAATCGTATAAAAACATAGAAATTTTGTAGGATTAAAACATCCACTCCTACCTCATTTGTTTTGGTTGGCATAGGATGTATGTTAATTCCTATGGTTTATATTCCTGTGTTCCGAATGCTCTATACCATCACATTATTCTGTTTTTCATCATCTGCTTTGCATATGCAAACTTATAATATTCCAATATTTTTCCTATTCCTATATTTTTCCCATGCTTTGAAACGAATAAACCCTTAGCCGCCGCCTCAGCTCCGACGAGCTCAGGCTTGGCTGAACCCTAGTTCCCACGGCCTAATTGCCCAAAGTCCCACGGCAGATATTGATTAAATATTTAGTGACCTAATTAGCTCCAGAATTGTATATTTTCATGTTAGTTTGTTCACATGAGTAACTCTCTGTGTTGGCTCGCGCGATCCGTCACTCATGTGAGTACTGCTGTATGGGGCTAGAGACTTTTGATGGGCCTTCGAATGGTCGGTACATGGAAATCGCGAAACGAATCTTTTGAGCCTAATTAGAATATGATTAGTTATAAGTACTACAGTAATCAATATATGTTAATAATGGATTAATTAGGCCCAAAAAATCCGTCTCACGGTTTCTAGGCGGAATCTAAATTTTGTTTTATAATTAAACTACGTTTTAATACTTCAAATATTGACCGTTGATGTGACATTCCTCCAAAAACTTTTGCCAACTAAACGTGGCCTAAACCCAATCCACTAGCCACCGACACTAATCAAACCCATTTCCCATCTCACCCCCAAACTGAATCAGCCCATTTTCTTAAGATGGGTTCAGTCACCTTCCTAATCCATTTTAGCCCGCTTCCGCTCAGCTAGCTGGCGAAGAAACCTTGAGCATCGCGGTGAAGAAGGGTGCAGGATGTGGTGGGCTCCCTTTATTATTTGGTTTTTTTAGAAGAAAAGGCGAAATCACTATTTATAAATAAAAAACAATTTACATTTAAAACTTTTATATATGTATCAATAAGAACTCGAAAGCAAAAATGTAAAATAAACTATGATAAAAAATCATAAAATCAGGACTAAACTTAAGTTTTAAAATTTAATTTTGGATTATAAGCAAATGTAATTGCAAAACATTGGGAGCCGTCACTGACAGGAGTTAGCTGATGAATAATAACATGTACTTTGTCGTTGTCTCTTTCTTTCTCTCTCCTTTTAACTGCTCAGTTCTAGATTAGAATAGAGTTGTGACCTCCCTCTGGCTCTTCCTCCGATAGTGGCGTAGTTCAAGTGGACATTCTAGTAGAAAGGATCCCATGTCGCACTGAAGACCAGTCTAGCTAGTAGAAAGAAGAAAAGAGGGTAAGGGCCGGGTGGACATTCGACTACCCCAAAATCAGCTGATAAAGAGGATCCCATCATCCCCTCTCCCTGCTTGGCTCCCTGCTGTCGTCGTCGCTCGCTCGTAGTCGTCTCCTTGCCAACTGCCGGCGTGGACGAAGTCCAGCTATGAGTCGTCTCGTTGCCGACGCTCGTTCTTGGGTGCCACCTTGCCTTCTAGTCCGGGGCGGCGCCCGCGCGGTCCATTGCTTGTGGCACGTACACCTCCTCCCCTCTCCCACCACCACTTGTTGGCATGTCTGCCTAGCTACATGTATGCCTCCCCTCTCTTCATTTCTTCAGCTTCGATCCGAGGCAACAATAAATTAGTCGGTTATTAATGTTGTAATTAAGATGTTATTACTATATTCTATCATATTTTAACTAATTTTATACTAATTACCCATCCGTGGTGTAATGGCGTTTAACTTTTTATGTCATGTTAACATATGCGACATTGGAATTTGGATTACCCAATAAATATTCTCTGACGCTGTGACTTGAGATGTCACATGGTATCTCCTATCCACGCCCATATTATTTGGGTAGGATATATGTACACAAAAATTAATCATTTGAATTTTGAGTATATAGAGAGTATTGTTTATTTTATCACTTTATCCATACTTATTTAGTATGTATAAACTTGAACCTAAAATAATAAAACATGTTCACTTTATACAAAATATCAAATTTAATTGAAATTTACCGAGATGATTTATTACATTGAAAAACAACTTTATATAAATTTTGGTCCGTTCCTATACATGGGATCCTCGTATATATATATTTTCTTATCTATTGGATAATGATCATTAATTAGTTTGGATATAGATGATATCTTCAAAAATAGGTATGTGTTACCTAAGAGCAACTCCAACAACTCACAATCTTAACTTGTTATCTCTATTTTTTTGGCAAATTGTGAAAAACTGTCTCTAACAGTTTGTCATCAAGGTTATTAAATTTTAGCAATTTGTCATATGGAAGCAGTTTTTTAGCACAGAGTGTATATATACCCGTTGCTTGCATGCCATCTAAATAGTTATCAAAAAATATGGAAACAATTAACAAGATTGTTTAATATGAGCTATATCACTTTACCAGCATGCAAGTTTAAAATTCATCTTCTACAAGTTGTAGCAAAAATAACAAAAAAAATTATGAATATGCGTATAGTTAGTTTCAGTTTTATTTTTATTTTTTTTTGCTAAAACTTGTAGAAGTTGAATTTAAACTTGCATGTTTGTGTAGTTATATAACTCATATTAATCTATCTTATCAATTTTTTCATATTTTTTGATGACTATTTAGATGGCATGCAAGCACACGGGTGTACCTACACCCGTGTGCTAAAAACTGTTTCCCTTTGTCATATCTCTCGTTTGCCTGCATATATAGGAGTTTGGATTTCACTTATTATTCAGTAAGTATGACGCTGGGTTTCTCTAGCGCCTCTACGTGGAAATTTCACGTGCGATGTTTTTCTAATTCGTGGAGTCCCGGCATCGCTGGCCCGTCGCCCTGGTCGCTATCCAGTGGCCGAGCCACCGCCGCCGAGGCCCGTTCCCGGCCGCTCCGCCGCGGCACCAGCTCGCCCCGCGCCATCTCCCCTGTCTTGCGCTCGCTCATCCGACGGTTCAAGCCCCTCTGCCGCGCGCCGCCTTCATGGCCGGCCGCACCGACACCCCGCACGCCGCCTGGCCGCCTCACCGCCCCGAGCAAGCCACGCTCCAGGTGAGAAACAGTTTTTAGCACACGGGTGTAGGTACATCCGCGTCATCTAAATAGTCATTAAAAAATATAAAAAATTTGACAAGATAGATTAATATGATTTATACACTCCACAAACATACAAGTTTAAATTTAACTTCTATAAGTTGTAACAAAAAAAATCAAACAAAACTAAAACTAAGTATAGGCATATTCATAGTTGTTTTTGTTATTTTTGCTATAACTTGTAGAAGTTGAATTTAAACTTGCATGTTGGTGGAGTGATATAACTCATATTAAACTATCTTGTTAAATTTTTTCATAATTTTTTATGACTATTTAGATGATATGTAAGCAACTGGTGTATATGCACCTGTGTGCTAAAAAATTGCTTCCCGCTCCAGGTTCCTTGTTTTAAACCTGCCTCTTCTTTCTCTTTCTCCATTGTGTGAGCATCTGTTTTTTTTACTTGACAAGAAAATTCATTCATATATCACCCACGACGTGCTGCCGGTGACGGCACATCCATTCCGCCGGAGCACTGCCTTCCTCTTTGGCAATGAGGTGGGGTTGGATTCCCCATGATTCCTCGTTAGTTTTGAGTATTCTGCCTTAGATGACAGCTTAGCTTGCATGCTTGCTATGTTTGTTTAGCTTCAGCGAACTGCGATTTTGGAGAAGGAAAATCAATGGGCTTATTATAAATGGTTGTTCTGCATGACATGATTTCTGTTGGCACTTGTGCCTGTTTCATAATTCTATGGATATCGTGAACATGTTAAGATCTAAGAAAACGGTGTTATTTGAATTCTCGATGACTCTTTCTTCATTTTGCAAATCCATATTATGTTGCAAGTTAGCTTTCTATGGTCCCTTTGAATCCTGATGGGTATCAGCTCCAATGCGTTTTATGGCTGTCATAATGTTTACTAAAACTACCATAATCGCCTGACGGGGAAAGCATAACGAGCAATTTTTATTCTAATTTCCAACCTTGAATTGCATTTAGTAGGGTACAGGACTCTCAGAAAATGAGTGTGCGATGTGTGACTTTTTTGTCTACATTCCTCAGTACGGTGGTGGGACTGCATCATTGAATGTTACAGTTGCAGCATCGATTGTTCTCCATCACTTTGGAGGTAAGGTTTTCAATTTATGCAATATATATCAAGTTATTAGCTGAACAAGATACCAAAGTTTGTAAAGTATCAAATGCACACATTTGTAAAGTATCAATACACACATTGATTTTCCTTTGCTGCCTTTTAATTTGACCTTTTTATAGAATTTTAGTTTATCATGTTTCCATGTTCCTATCCCAAACATCGTTCTCCCTCTGCCAAACATGTTCTCAGAATATAATTGCGATACAGTAACAGAAAGGCACATTATATATGTCTAGTTCAAATCTTCTTTACAGGAATATATTTGGTGCTTAGATCAAATTTGGCACATGCATCTGAAATCTGTAGATGTTAAACAGTCAATGCATCTACATAATTGAAATAAACAACTTACAAAACCAACGAGAAATAAAACAAACCTTGTCGTGTATAGTCTTTCCACTTTGATGTCGTCGTTCAATCGAATCATAACATGAACAAAACTTGTTCACTTGAGCCTGAATTGTCAGCCACATATGCATAACGGAACTCTCTGTCCTGACTTATGTTGTTGTTTTGTTTGTCTCAAAGTACGCATAAACTCTACTCCAAAAAGTGGAACGAGATTGATTGGCACCGGTAATGGGATTTTTTGCTCACATTCAACAAAACAGAGCATATAACTACATCCTCCTTCTGACTAAAATTCTCTGTCCTATTTGCCACTCCCTTTTTTATATGACGGGGTGGCACAACTGGACTTTGCAGCACTTCTTGTTGTTCAGCTTTAGAAGGAATGTCATTTGTTATTTGAGTTTCATCTATCATCGGGATTGTGATGTCATCCAAACCAGGAACTTCGGCACCATCTCCCGTCAACAAGTCTACAAACGATGAGGATCCTTCCATTCGAACGATTCTTCAAGAAGTGATTAATTAATATTTAACGTATGGAACGCATTTAGCTGAAGCGAATAAGAGAAAAGACAAGCCACAGAACCTTATCGAAGAAGGCGCGAGACAAGGTAAGGGGCAGCGCAGGACGGCGCACGAGCGGGCATGTGCGGCGCGCGTGGCGCGGGCGTCGCGGGGGCGTGGTCGGTGCGGTGGCGCGCCGCGGGCGCGGGTGGCGCGGGAGGCGCTGAGCGGGGGCGCGGTCGGCGTGGTGGCGCGCCGCGGACACGAGGGCACGGGCGGCACGGCGCGGGGCGGCCAGAGTGACGAGAGCCTGATGCAATCTCCCTCAACTTATAACCTTTTTGATAACTAAATCTGTTTTTGTCAAGTGGAATATCCCTAGCTGTTAAAGATAAAGCAATTTTTTCTTTGCCATATTGGTTACAAACTTGCTAAAATACTAGATTTGGGAAACAGAATTTAGGTAACTATTAGAGTTGCTCTAATACCATCTATATAGCGGGCGTAGTTACGATACGGTCAGAACCCGTTCGCTCCCACCATACGCACAAGCGTTTGTGAATTAGGTTTTCACCCATCCACGCTTGAGAAAATAGATATTTGGCCACGTTCAAAAAGCAGTTTCGCCAGAATGCCATTCTAAAAACGCGTTTCGTTAAAATGCTATCCCGGAGTGAAGGCTTATAGTCATTTTGCCATTTTTCTCGTTTTATTTAATTTCTCAATTTTTTTGTCTCATCCACCAGATGGGCTGACCAAATTGCCCCTCGTCGGTCTGAGCTGGTCCGGCTGCATCGTCTTTAGTCGGCGTCGTCTTCCTCCTTCGACTCCGTCTTCCCCAGCTCTCCTCAGTGCCGCCGTCGACATAGCAACTCCGCCATCGTCGCCCTCGCCGCGCGACATTTCCCCTCCAACCGTCATCGTCATCCGTCACATGGAGAGGTAAGAATCCTGGGGTAAGGGTTTAGGAATAGGGATATTGGTGATGTTGCGGTGGAGAGTAGCGGCAAGTGAGGGCAACATGGCTATGGGAGACGGCTTGGCATGGTGGCGATTGGGGTTGCGGATAACGGCAAGTGGAGCACGCGCAAGATGAAGGCGATGGCGATGGCGCCACTAACGCCACTGACGACGAAGACCTAACCGTGATCCCCTTCTTTTTCTCCTCTCCAACTGGCTTGGTCGGGCTAGGTGCTTTCAACAGACCGACTAAGGGGCAATTTGGTCAGCCCATCCAGTGGATGAGGCAAAAAAATTAAGAAATTGAATAAAACGAGAAAAATGGCTGTAAGGCTTCGCCCAGGAATGGCATTTTAACAAAATGCGTTTTTGGAATAGTATTCTGGCAAAACTGCTTTTTGAACGTGACCAAATGTCCATTTTCTCATCCACGCCAAACCGGGTCATCCTGCACATATCATCTGGCATTCTGATGATTACGTATCAGATTCGCATGTGAATGGGAAAAATGGGAGCAAAATGTAACCTTGCGCATTGTATCTTTCGCTTGTTTACTTGTTGATGTGTAACCGCAGGTAGTATCCTGGTCAGGTATCTAGTTATAGTTCTTTCAGTTAGCATGTACTTAAATTACTTCGTCTTGTAATATAAGATTGTTTATATTTACCTAAATTCATATATATATATATATATAAATTTATATGTTTTATATATATGTGTAGATTCATTAGCACACATATAAATCTAGATAATCTTAAAAAGTCTTAAATGGAGCAATAACTATTATTCAGTTAAGTACTGGTTGAACTGAGTCCAGATCGTTGGATGGTGTGGTCGTCGGTTCCAGATCAATCGTCTGTTTTCTGTTATGCGTGTAACCAATTCTGAGTTACGGAGGGAATAAGAGAAGAAAACTGAAAAGATGCAGAACGTTGAACAGTGCAGAGTTCTTCAGTTACTGCTCAGGGCTACCACCCGAAAAGGTTCAGATTTTTACCAATTTCAATGGCGAGAGAGAGAGAGCGATCGAAAGGCGACATCAACTTCGGACTTGCATGTGAAACTAGGACTTCCGGTATTGGAATTATTCATGACAGAGATGGTCCACTTGGAACTTCCGGCTGGGAATCGGAATAGAAAAACTCTATTTTCTCTGCCCAAAAAATCAATCATTAATAGACACGATTATCTAGAGTGACATATCATCTAAAAAATTTAAAACTAGAATAAAACACTCCTCTCTTAATGTATAGTTTCATCTATTGTTGTTTCACAAGTTACATGCAAGACACAGGTAATAGTGCATAGTGCATAGAAGTTTTTATCCCCATAAAACTCATTTCATCTCTCTCTTCAACTCTTCATTAGTACTTTGCCACATCATTGAAGATTTCTACATGACACTCTATTTATTGTCTATGAAACTCTTATTAAGATTGGCCTTAGCTTGTTATGAAAGAATTAATAAGATAGTCAAATGATCAAAGTACACATTATTAGATAGTGTTCGGCTGTAGGTTATTTATCTGGCGCGAAAAACATAATAATAGATTAGTATATAATTAATTACTTCCTCGGTTTCACAATGTAAGACTTTCTAGTATTGCCAAGATTCTTATGCATGCTAATGAATCTAGATATATATATATATATATAATTATATGCATCCATCAATTAATGAATTTAGACAAGTCTAGGAAGTCTTATAATATAAAACGAAAGTAGTAAATGTTAGTTATAAAAAAATATGAAATAGATTAATATAATTTTTAAAACAACTTTTCTATAAAAAATTCAAAAAACACACTTTTTAGCATTTTGGAAAGCTGCGCGTGAAAAATAAGGAAATCTAGGAGAAGGGTAATGTTGGTGGGGATAGACGAGGGATATTGAGTGGATAAAATTTCTCGATTATGAACTAAGATTAGATAAGAGTAGAGAAATTGATTTATTTTATAACAAAGTTCATACTTTATAATTGCTTGATTTTAGAACGGACGGAGTACTCGGCATTCAGGTGTCTTTTTTTTTTACTTCAATTTTGATCGATAAGTTGCAAAGCCCAATTCTAAGGAATATTGGCCCAGGTACGAAGCAATACCACCCATGCTACGAATGTGGAGGATCAAGGCTGATTTAACCGTCACAAAATCAATCGTCAAAATTAATCAATTACTTAGGAGAAATTTAGGTTCTCTTTGGTGATTTGTCCTATAAATCATCCATCCCCTAAACGAAACAAAGTCTTGTTGGTTTGTCTCATGAACAATCTATGCATACTGAGAAGACTGTCAACCGCTGCAGGTCTAGAATTTTCAGATTAGGGATAGACATGGACCGGTTTATTGATAATTTGTGGATGGATCTAGCTCAACCAAATAAACTAAATTTTATGTTTTAAAATCTTACAAATGAAACCTATCTCTTTGTTCGAACTGGAGCCTATCCATGTTTATCCCTACATTAAATTTCTCCAAGGACTCAACGTCTTGTGTGGCGCAGTGTTTTCCTTTTCAACCAGTACTAATCGAGAGTTGAGACAATCTTCTAGATAGGGTTCCACACCGATCCGTCGACCGGCCGGGTGGATTTGAATAGAGCACGTTTATTCTAAAAAAGTGAGAGGTCAGCAAAATAAGGATAAAGAAGTTTTGACGTAATATTTGACTTATCCGCACTGTTTTATTCAAGCAATTAGCCTCCTAAATTATTTTTTTTCTTCTTTTACACTCCAAACTATTAAAATAATCAACAGAAACCATTAACACCGTCATTTTTTCACCTCTACTTATGTTTATAAGCCAAAATTTAAATTTTTAAAAATTTAAATTTTTAGAATTGATTTTGAGATCTTTTCACCAAAGTTTTTCAGCGTTAACTTTTATAAGGCTAAGAATACGTATATAAAAGTTTTATTTATAAATTATTTTTATTTATAAATATGCTGTTTAGTTTTTTTGGAAAAACCCCAGACAAAAACTCCCAACAATATGCATTGACATGCAAAACAAATTATTTTAAACCTTGATGACAAACCCATAAGGGCACCTCCAATGCAGTGCTAAAGTGAGGTGTTTACATAAAAAAACCAAGTTTTTTTTGCCACGTAGGATTAGCGAGGTGCTTAGCCGAGGAAGCCGCTGCTTCATGCGGCGTCGATGCCAGAGAGGCACTCCAGAAAATAAATTCAAACGACGATGGCATCGATGCCTCCAAAATGCGTCAACAGACCAGATAATTTGGAGGGAACCAACAACCATGCAACATCACCAAGCAGATAATTCGCAGCAAACAAACAACCATTCAACGTGAACAGCCGCATATCTTTCGCAACAAATTAGATGCAAACGACCACGAGGCAACAATCAACCAAAGCTGTCGCACATCTACGTTGCTATTATCTCTCTTTTCTCTCATCTGCACAAAATCCATGGAGTCCTATACTGACACTACATTCATGGATTTGTTGAGTTCTCGTTCAACAAATGAGGTTCCAGAATCATGTTCACAAGCACAACATATTGATGCATCTATCCCGCAGAATCAAAAGACGTCATCTTCACCAAGTATCCAAAGAAGCAACAAGCGTCCTCGATCATCCTCGGTTCGAATTGATGTACCTCCAAGTGACGCGGGGAAGATCAAGAGTTAAACCGAGGTGATGGAGATGTCAACGACGAAGAGGTGGAAAGGGGAGGCATCCGCCTTGCATGGACACAAGAAGACAACATAGGACTGGTATGAATTTGTTTCTGATAACAAACATATATTACTAAATCTAAATCTATCTTTGATCCCAAATATGATTCGTTTTAGGCTAGTGCGCATAAGTATTAGACCATTGAATAGCATACGACACCAACTCAGCTCAATTCAAGATATCACCAAAACTATTAAACCATTCACAGTCCACAATATTGCTTTTTTTTAAAAAAAAATGTCATATTTCTGTTAGATACATTGCAGGTTTGCATTCAGATTGAACAAGCCTAGCACGATTTAATGTGCACTCATTCTGCTAGTTCAATTGTGGTATGACTACATGAAAAGTCAGAATTTGCTTGCTTATCCTGATCTTTTTACTGAAATCTATTCTTTATCACAGAAATCATGTTTTCTGTATTAATATGACACTCACATAGCACTGGGAAATCAAAACCAGAAGCAATTCATGTATATTTGTGCCCGCTTAATATTATTAATCCAGCACGAAGTTAAAAATGTGTCATTTACTTCATTGCCAATATATGGATGCAGATAAGCTTTTACCTTCATGAACAACAACCTCAGATAAATAAGCTGCAGGGCACTCATTTTACAGTCTGGGCTAGTGAATGCAATAGTTAAGCCATGCTTGCCCGCCTGCATTAACACATGAATTATATTATTACAAGGGTATGATGAAAGAATGACAAATATCAATGTGCAGTAGCATTAATCCCAATCGATGTGGTTTACTGCAGTCTAGTGTTCAGGCAGTAAATATCCTGTGCAGTGCAAATATGTAAATGAATTATTTCTAAGTTGGTTTGCATTACTATCGTTTTTCTATGACCAATATACTGTTATTGACAAACATCTACCATCAATTGTAGATAAGTGCTTGGTTGAACAATTCTATTGATCCTATTGAAGGAAATCCCAAGAAGGGAGATATCTACTGGAAACAGGTGACTCAGGACTACAATAGCAACAGTCCGGTGGACCGCAAACGTAAAGCCAAGCATCTGAAAGATCATTGGGGAAAGATAAATAGGAAGGTTGTGCATTTCAATGGAATTTATTGCAGACTAAAGGAGGTTTATGTGAGTGGCCAAAATGATGAAATGCTAATGGATAAGGCTCTCCGAATGTACAAGGAAGAAACACAACAAAATTTCAGTTTTTCCTATTGGTGGGCAGAAGTGCGTCGACAGCCAAAGTGGAATAGGGTATACACTGAAAAGGAGAATAAAGAAATGAGGCTACGTGGCCCATCTGATGACATCAATGAACATGTGGAGGTGAGAAATTTATTTTTTAATAATCTTAATTTGAACGTATTGACATCGTGATTTTTTTAAAAGGAAAAACGTCCACAAGGTACAAAGGCTGCTAAAGCAAAAGCCAAAGGGAAGTCACAGGCTCCACCTGGTACATTGTCTCATGATGATTTTGAGCTATATCATGAGTCTCAAACATTGAAAGCTGCTACAACAGAGAAGATGGCAGAAGTTCAGCTTCAGGTTTCACAAGATCAGAAAGAAGCAGCACTTGCAAAAGAGAGAAGAGAGTTGGCAAAGAAGGACATGAAAATCATGGATAAGTACACCACGCTACTGATGGCTGACACCACAAGCTTCACAAGTTCACAGAGGGAGGAACACGAGATAGCATTGATCCGTGCCATTTTGCCTAACAATACAGAGGGAGGAACACGAGATAGCACAGAGGGAGGAACACGAGATAGCATCGAAGTACTTCCGTGCCATTTTGCCTAACAATAGTGAGTAGTGAGTTGTGATTAGTTTAATACTTAACTAACTATTCAGATATCAGCTTGTAAAACTATTATATTTGTGGTCAGAGGGAGACTACTTCCCACATGAATCATGTAGTTGCACATAAACGAAGTTATCCCACACACATGGTTAGAGAGAGACCAGCTCACGCATGACTAAGATGGTTAGAGAGAGACTAGCTCCCCCATGACTTAGATACGCCCATGTTCAGAGAGAGGATAATTGCAGCATTAATTATATACTTGAAGAACACTAATTGTAGTACATGATGACTCCATCTCACACACATGGTTAGAGAGAGACTCGTCCTTACATATACGCTAGTCTTAATTTAGTAATTTGTTCAGCACTTCTCCTATATGTATAGCTCCATACAACAACTGAAGACAAAGATATAGAATAGAACCGGTTGCAATGTCTACTCTGCACCATGGACCTATTGATGGGTTTGAGGGTCTACTACAAAGAAATTCTGCCCTTCGAGATAGATCAAAGCATACCAGATTAAAGAAAGATTTAATTCAACGTATCTGGAACAGATACGGAGCAGAATAAATAAAGAAGTTTGTTTTTCCGAAGTCACTAAATAAGTCTTCATTTAGAAGTCTACGTCTTCTTTATGTTTTTTAAGAATTTCATTATGTAATGTAATAATTACTTCTATTTTTACAAACAAATAATATGGTAGAGTTCAAACAAAGAACTGATTCCATAATTAGAGCCGAGTTCGGTAGTTGTGGGAGGTGGGTTAGTTATCCAGCGCGAAAAACGTAGTAATAGATTAATACATGATTAATTAATTATTTATTATTTAAAAATATGAAATAGATTAATGTGATTTTTTAAATAATTTTTCTATAGAAATTTTTTGCAAAAAATACACCGTTTAACAGTTCGGGAAGCATGCGCGCAAAAAAAAAGAGAGAGGAGCTAGATATCTAACTCCCAGCGCCGAACGCGGCCTAGATAGATTTAGATAGCTCATCAGGTTCATCTAGTTGACAAAACCATCTAATACATAAGTTGTAGCACACCACAAAACTAATTTATCTTAGTATATGACAGCATTAACAAGACAAAATTAATCTCCATAGGACAAAACTAATATAATCTAGATAGCATATCGGGTTAATCAACATCTAGTAGACAAAATTAACAAACATATATGTTATATACGTAGTATATATCTTGCAAAAATTATGAAATACCCCCAAAATCGCTGCTGTGTGAGCTTGAATCGAGCTGAGACGATTCTGAACCCCGCGGCGATGAAGACGGTATTCAAAACCAAAATCGCGACCAGAAAAAACGAAAGAAATCGCTAGTAAATTTGAGAATACCCTGAAGCTCTTGACGAAGATGAAGAGGGGGATGGAAGGGGAAAACAAAGAGGAAGGGGAAAGGGGAACTAGACCTGATCACTCACCGTCGGCGGGCCCCTCTCCGCTCGCCCTCGCCGGCGATTTGGGGTCCCGCCGAACCTCTCTTCTACCGCTGCCGCCGCCGCCGACGATGACGACGCCCATCCCGGCCTCCAGCGCGGGCCTGCCGCGGACCGCCTCTTGCCGCCGAACCTCTCTTCATCCACCTCCTAGATCCAGCCATCTCTAGCGGAGGAATGAGGAGAGCACCAGGAGGAGAGCAGGGGAGGGGGCACCATCGGGGAGGATGATCTGCTGCGGGGAGCACCAGGAGGAGAGCTAGCTCAAAGAAGCATTTGAGAGGAAGATGAGCACTGGGTGAGCTTGACCGGGCATTGTTTTTTGTTGGTTGGTGATAGACAATGGAGAGGGGCAGCACCTGCGTTGTAGCATATTGGTGCTTGGACTGGTGCTGCAAACCAATTTCACAATTTTAAGCATCTGTCCAGCGCTCTACCGTTGAACGATTAGGCTCTAAGCATGCTCTTAAGTACAGTGCTTAGGTTAATCAGGTTATTAAGCACCTCCTCAAGCACTTAGCAGTGGAGGTGCCCTAATAGAGACGGTGGCTGTAAGCCTGCGACGGCATTGCTGTTACCGCGGAGCATCCTCAGCCACAGAAAACACACGTCGTACGCCCTCTATTACTCTTCCTTCCGGCAGTGCAATTACACATACTTGATACTATATTAACTAATCATTTTTGCTATTGATCAAACATTTCATTTTTTATTCTTCTGTCAAATACACGCGCAATGCATAAGGACTAGAGGGGATGGCGAGTATGAGAATTTTAACTTATGTGCATACCTTCTGATTATCCCAACGATATAACTAGATTTGATTGATGAATTTAAAATTTTCAAATATTTGATCACTAGACGGACCCTATCTTGTTTCGTTACTATAAATGTTTGATCAAAGATTTATATATTAGTATATTTTTAACATAAGATTAATATTATTAGATTGATATTTGAAAGTACTTCTTATTATTATATTTTTATATCACATAAATAATATATCAATAATATAATTTATAGTGAAACTCTCGATCTACTGGAGCATCTTTAAGAGAATGCTAATATTTTACTTTCTAAAAACTTATATTGGGTTGACCTAAAAAATATTGGGTATAAAAGTTACACGTTGCTCCAACAGAAATCTAAAACTGAATAAGTTGGATTAGTAACACATATTTTTTTATAAGAGAGTTAATTTTATACATGTGTAAATATTAGAGATGTATTTGGTAACCTGTTAAAGATATATTTTCTAGTCTAATTTCTAAATTTAGTTTTAGAAATTAATTTTAGACATCTGTTTGGAGATGCTCTGACGAAAACAAAATATACGGGTATATGGTAAATATATTCCATCATGTTTTGTCCTAGAGCAGTGGAGCCTTTAAAGCAGAGGCCTCCACACCAGTGGAGCTGCACAGCACACCGAAAACCCCAAACAGATGGAAGAGAGTGAGAGAAGCAAAGGTGGATAGGGAAGGGATAGCCATGGCGGCGGCGGCGGCGGCGGGTGGGCTGGTGCTGCTGGACTTCTGGGTGAGCCCGTTCGGGCAGCGCTGCCGCATCGCGCTGGCGGAGAAGAAGCTGCCGTACGAGTACTCGGAGCAGGAGCTGCTCGGCGCCAAGAGCGAACTCCTCCTCCGCTCCAACCCCGTCCACAAGAAGATCCCCGTCCTCCTCCACGGCGGCGCCGCCGTCTGCGAGTCGCTCGTCATCCTCGAGTACCTCGACGACGCCTTCCCGGACACCCCGCGCCTCCTCCCCGCCGGCGACCCCTACGCGCGCGCGTGGGCCAGGTTCTGGGGCGACTACGTGGACACGAAGGTGTACCCCGTCGGGACGCGGCTGTGGAAGCTCGGGCGCGCGGGCGAGAAGGCGGAGGCCCGCGCCGAGCTGGTGGAGGCGCTCCGGACGCTGGACGGCGAGCTCGGGGAGAGGCGGTTCTTCGGCGGCGGGGACGCGTTCGGGTTCGTGGACGTGGCGCTGGTGCCGCTGATGCCGTGGGTGCAGGCCTTCGCCAGGTACGGCGAGTTCAGCGTGGAGGAGGAGTGCCCGCGGGTGGCGGCGTGGGCGCGGCGGTGCATGGAGCGGGACAGCGTCGCCAAGAGCCTCCGCTCGCCGGAGGAGGTCTACGACTTCATCGGCCTCCTCAGGAACTACTATGGCGTCCGCGACTAGATCGACACTGCACGTACGTGCCTCAGCTCGTCTCATCGTCATGGCACTGTGAACAGATTTGTAGCTCCTACCTTTTCTCAACCCCTCCAGCCCCTTGCGCTTGTATTTAATAGAAGAATAGAATATCAAACGTTTGATCAATAGTAAAAATCTCATGCTCGCTCTCCCCTCTGGACTCCATACATTGCGTGTATATTTAGTAGAAGAAAAAAAATCAAACGTTTGATAAATAGCAAAAGTGAACCAGATATATAAGATATTTTGAAATGAAGGGATCACGCAACAGTGAATTGTACTGCGAGAGTACATTTAGAAAAGGTCTGTTTGGTTCTATCGCTCTCTTCTAATAGTATATGTTTGGTGTTTTCTGTGGTGGTGTGGAGGCCTTTGCTTTTTAAAGGGCTCCACTGCTCTAGGACAAAATGACGCAATATTATGTTTTGTTTAGTTAGGATAAACGTTTTATTAAAAGTTACTTTATTAATATATCATTCAAGTGCCACAAAAGTATAATAATAAAAAAGTACTTTTGATACGAATACAATATTATCAAAATAAATATTTATATATTTTAAAATGGAAGGATTACATAAGACTACGAAAATAGAGTTTGAAAAAGAGAGCAAAGCACGACAATACTTCTAAACCTCCAAAATACGTGTCTTTCTATAATTTAAAATTTCCCCAAAACAATTATAACTCTAGAGCGTTACTTGTCATATCAATCTCCGCTCATTCAGATTTCTTCTTATAATATCCCTAACTACCCCTCACTCCTAACAATACAATATTTAATAAGAGATTTTTTTCTTGTCAAATATTAGTAGATGTTTAAATATTTATAAGAGATTATTTTTTTCCTTCTCAAATATTAATAGATGATAAAAACCTAGAAATATAAGTATCGTGGGACAGGAAAATAGAATCTTGTAACGTAGTTCCTCAACTCTTAAATGTATATCCATATCTCATAACTTGTGTTATATGACAGTTCTTTATATAAAGATGGCATTCTCTAAGTTGTAAGAAAGGGTCTAGTCACCTACGACGCTTGATACAGATCGATAAGTTTAGGAACCAAGGAAACACTCTAGCTAAATCTATGCATGGTATTTTAATGTTGAAATTAAATTGCTTAAAAAGGTCGATCTATACCCAATAAGTTGCACTTGTCGCATTGGATATATGGTTCAAAATTAGTTCAAAATAAGGACGATTTATAAACTTAAAAGCATCTCTAAATGCTGGTTTCACACCAAAGGCGGTCATGAATCATGCATGGATCAAAAGGGGAAAAAAAAGATTGGTTCGATTTATCTTTTTAGAGCGCCTGTTGTTCACATAATTTGGGAACGACGAGACCCACGAGAATAATTTTCTATCTTTCCATCTCGCTTTGTTCGAATTAAAAATTAAAATGTAGGTTTATTAGTTTACACCAGCTATTGTACACACTCGTTCGAAGTTTACAATGGATTGTCCAAAGCAAGATTTTTTGGTTATATCTCCTCTTAATTCGCTCGGTTTGGATGTGCAATATTAAATGTTCAGACGATTAGTCAGCACACAAAATATTAATTAAACGCATCAAGGCAGGATAAGAAAAATCATATCGAAATGATCCTATTTTGCATTGCAAGGCAGCCATCTTCCACCTTAGATATTATTATTTGTATTGCCATATATTTCTGATTGTCGGAGGGTAAACTCCTTGAGTTGGAAACCCCGGAGCCCCCTTTAGGTTCAGACCGGAGGTGCGGGTGAGAACGTGAGAACCGAGAGAGATGGAGGGGGTCGAGCCCCTCGGAAGGACACCGACACGGTCGAGTATACAAGTTTAGACCGTTGGGAAGCATAATACCCTACTCCTGTGTGTAGTTGCTTAGGACGTAAGATTTTACAAGTGGCTTGGCTAGCAGCAATTCTTACTAAGAGCCTAGCGGTTGTCTTCGAAATAGCCATCCCTCTTTCCTAAGCAAGGACCTCCTTTTATACTTCAAGGGGTTACCACAGGTGTCAGAGTCCGTCTTCTAAGAAAAGAAAAATATTCTTTTACGGGTAACTAATGCTCGTCAAGTCTACCAACGTGCGGAGCAACACGCTCCTCACCACAGCATGGGTCGCGTCCCGTTGCGACATAAGCAAAAAAGCCCATGTCATCCTTTGTTAAATGCCAAAGACATCTTGCTATTTGGTCCCACCGAGCGGCGACGGGAGATTGAGTGGTTCGGGAAAATAAGGCATCGGCCCAACTTTTAAAGTGAGGCAAGAGGCCTCTCATCAATGGTCGACGAGACGGGGCAGACATGGGCCATGCTTTCCTGCCAGGGGCAGTCGCGTGCGTGCAGGGCTATGCCTTGTTCCCAGTCCACCGTCACATCCATCGTTTTCGCCATAGACAGCCTACCACGCCTCAAGCACGTCGCATTTAATACAACGCTCTGGGAGAGACAGAGCGCCTTTAAATGTTGATGATTAGGAGTCGAGTGCGCCTGTGCGTGACGCTTCTCGTGCCTAGGCTGACCCATGGTGCAGGAAGGGAGCTGCCTCCCCAGCTTTAGGCCCGACCCCTCTTTGGGGGGCACCCCGTGGCCCAAAGACAGCTTTCTTTTCTTCGTGTCGTATACCACAGGCTCATATCACCGATAGTGATGTAGCCAATAATATAGTCTAATAAATATTATTAACGAAAGAAGTATATGCGTTAATACCGTCGTATATTATGAGAATATTTTTTAAAAGAAATCTAAATATTTTATTTAGCTTTGACATTTCAACACTGTTAAAAAATTCAAAACCTAATTAATATATGCCGTTAAATGTACAATATTCTGTTGAGGTAATTTAATTTACATGTCCATGTAAGGAACACAAGCGCATGTAGCATATTTATACTAAGATATTAAGGGATATTTTGTTGTCGGTGAAGTGGACAGCTCGTCAAGAATTCAAGATCCCGTGATCTTAGGTTCCGTATTCCGCTTATACTTTTGTTTCTCTCTCTTTCTCCAATTATATCGATTGCTTTGCTAGTTTGTCACGATGAAGCTTGATATGGGGGCTCATCTTTTAGTTTATATACGAAACAAGTCAAACGATATATTTATAAACAAAAATTAATTTATAAATAAAACTTTTATATACATGTTCTTAGTAATTTAAAATAAAGGTTAAAAAATAAATTATGGAAAAAATTTAAAATAATTTCTAAATTCAGAATTAAAAATTTAAATTGGCTTATATTTATAATAAGTAAAAGTGAAAAAATAAGGGTGATGCACAGGACACAAGATGCCTTTCTCCTCGGCTAAAAAAATTGTCTGAGGTTATGTATAAGCAATGATGCGAGGTCATATCATTAGAAGCCGTTCCCGTCAGGCTGGATGACGTTCCTTTTTTTTATTAGAAATAAATATCCAGACATTCTTTGACGGCAATATTTGGGGGACAGGATGCTCCGTAAACTAATGCCCATAGTTTCGCTTATTCTGATATGTATCGATTTATTACTAACTTAAAAGTATAATTTATAGATAAAAACTTTAGTATTTTTAGTGATTTAAAAACAAATGCTACAAAATAAATTATAATATAAAATATTTTAAATATATAGATTTTAGTTTATAAACATGACCATCGTAGGTGAAACACGACAGGGCTCTAAACCGCACCATCGTTTTGCCTTTTTATCAGCGTACCCATATTCTTAGTTATTTAAATACAAAGGCTAGAAAATAAACTACAGTAAACAAAATCAAAATATGCTTCAAATTAAAG
Source organism: Oryza brachyantha (assembly GCF_000231095.2). Lineage (NCBI taxonomy): Eukaryota > Viridiplantae > Streptophyta > Magnoliopsida > Poales > Poaceae > Oryza > Oryza brachyantha. The sequence continues at coordinate 10,068,630 of NC_023169.2, read as the reverse complement.
TTTTAATATTTAAGTTTTGTCTTATAAACATAAGCTAAAAGGATGAAAACGTAAGATTCAAACTTTGATACCCACAGTTGTGTATATGTAATTTTATTTTGATAGAAATTTTACAAAATTATCAGTAGGCCTCTACCAATTAAGCATTCGTTAAAAGCGGTGCACTAATGTGCATACGACGTGGTGATGTGCGTCGCTTTACCTAGTAAGAGGACAATATCATCTTTGTTTATATGCCGACGCAACTAACCAGTTTTGCCTTGACATGCACATGGGAGCCTGCTGGACTGCACCACGACTCTGGATATCATACCAGGGTGCCTGACTGTAGGAAAATGCCGTATAAATATATTTAAAAAAAAACAGATCCATGCCTTGCACGCGTCGCCGAGGATTTTGGACATGTGCCCAGTATAATGGAATACAGTGGCCACTAGTAAATACAGATTCAGCAGTTCCCGGTGCAAGACCACACCAACCCGCTATCAGAACAGCATCTCTGAAAGCTGTTGCCCTCCACTGCTTGAGGATATCAGGCAAAGGATTTTCAGAGTTGCAAATATAATATACACCATGATTGCCATTATGTACAACATGGCCCGAACGTGGTCTGTGACAGCGTGCCTGGAGGGAAGCTTATGTATTGCTCTGTGATCCTATCTGTTCCTCAATCTGCACCATAATCCTTTCCGCATCCATCCACCAGTCTGCGTCATCAGAATCGTTTTCCTCCTGCACATACGTGGATGACAGCTATAATAGCTCCCTCACTTGGACATACTAGCAAGAGGAAGAGAACAAAAGAGATTTACTAACTTGGTCACATGAGCCAGGAGCATGATCGGCATGATCGGTGTTCTCAATGCTGTCAGCAAATTTCACCGCTTCTTCCCACCAGCTAGGATCATCCTCACCACTCCCAAAAACTGATTTAGTACCATTGGAGATGTATTCATTCCTGTTGCTGCCTTCAATATTGATCGCTACAACTTCCCCCTGATATTCCCTTTGGGCTGAATCAGATATTGAGCTGAGTTCAGGAATCACATCCCAGGGAACAGCGCGCAATGGAGAACGGTAACCTATTCCAAAGTAACGGTTATAAGAGAAGAAGGACCTTGTCTGAGTGGGAACTTTTGGAATATTGTCCCATGCTTACCTTGGCAGTCAGGGTCATAACACTTTTGGTAATATGCCGCTCTCTGGAATTCAACAATATACATCACTGTTGCATCAGCATGGTTACTGATTAGCTAATGTGAATAAGAACAATAATACATTTCATGCAGCGGGATATCATGGTAGCATAAGCTAGCAATTTGTCTTGATTTTGTTATCGCAGCATACTGCATGAATAAATAGATATATCCATATTATGATGGACCAACAATTTGGTTAACTACACAATAAACAGGTGAGGAAACAAAACACAAGCTTGTATTACTTAGCAGACATGAAACATTACATGATAAAGTGCCAAACATTAAAACAGAAAATATAAGAGTACTCTTAGAAGACAACAAAAAGAAAAAATATCTTACAAAAAACAATGGCCATTCAGCAGTGGGTGCATTCTCACAATAAAAAAAATACTGGCAATGAATAAAGGATAAGAACAAAATGGCATGAGAAAATAGTGAATTAGGCATCAAAACAAGACTGTACTAGCATAAACATAACTCTGCTTTTTTCTACTCATTGCAAAAATTTCCAGCAGCATTAATTGATGAATGATGTACAAGAAGATTGAATATAACAAGGTAAAATGTTACCATGGTTGCTTTTATGCTCTCTTCCAATGTGCTCACAGTATCTACTCCTTGACATGCTATAAATCATCAAACCATAATGTGAAAACCAGTACCAGCATCTAATTTTTCCTGCAGTCATAGGTGCACAAATGTGCAAGGCATAGTGAGCTTATATCTCCTGGGATGCAGCATTGTTGTTTCTCACATAAAATGCAAAGTAATAACAGTACGAGAACTAACATCAACACAACATACTTTTTAAATAACATAAATGGAGCAGGGAAGCAAGTTATCAGTATTGATGTGCAGATTGCATAATTAAATTTTGACAATGGAGGGATCCTGGATAGAGAACTAGAAATCATGTCCAATGAAACTTACAGAGTTCATAATAGTATTCTTTTTAAGATTATGCATACATCAAGAGGAAATAGGGAAAGCTCAAAAATGTTATGGTGCCTACTACTTTGGCTTCACAAATGATTTTTGCACAAAAAACTAACCAAACCACTTGATAATACCAAGCTATTTGAGATGACTATGCATATAAACACATCCTTTCAAATTCGAGAGTCTGACAGAACCTGATGAATGATTGCTTATGAATAAGGGGCATAACTGAGAAGAAAATAGACAACCTGAGACATTTCCAAAAGAAGCTATAGATTCAATAAAGCCATCCAGAGCTGGAAAAGGAGATATTCCATAAGTATTTGAAACAGGAAAATCACTTCGATAGGTACCAATGGAATCCTTGTTTCTTCCTTGAATCTAGTCACAGCATATAAGAGGACAAATTAATACACAAATCTCCATTTGCTACAGAAGAGAGTTGTAAGAAGCACGTGGCACATTTAGCCACAGGACATTTTTATAACAACTAAAATATATTTGTAAGTTTTCAATGAACTATTAAAAATTAGTGAAGCTTCCAGACACATTAGACGCTCTCACAACTTCTAAGCCACACAGTTAGCTGGCCAAAAAACACATTGAACAACACCTGATAATAACCTTCTGTAGAAAAGATATACTAGAAAATACATCGTAACCTTCAGTAGTTCACATATGTTAGGAACAATCAACGGCAACTTCCTATATAACTTAACTGAAATTAAGATCACTCTCTCCATTCCATAAAATAAGTCACTATAGACTTCTATGGCTTATCTATCTCATTCTACACTCCTGAGATGAAAACCTCTTTCCATTAAATACCCATTCAATTTTGACATGTCCACAGTTAGTGCTTTGTCTGGCACCAAGATAAGCAAAATAAGGATATCTTTAACCATTTTTCCAACACATCTAAATAACGATAAAAGAAAGTGGCTCACAATATGAAAAGAAGGCAGCAGTTTCAAAATATTCCAGAAAATGCCAAGCAGAAAATTTGCAAAGGTGGTGCAAAAAAGTATATGTACTTACTCGTATCATGCTGGCTTCTGAGTCAAATTGCAATGTTTTCTTGCAATCTAAATCAAGTTTGCATGTCAAAAGTTTATCACAGTCATCATCTAATCTGCAAATAAGTGACTTCATAAAGAGCTCCTTATCATTCTGTAACATTTAAGACAAGCTGTCATAGTGCAGTATTGACATATATAACCAAATGTCATAACTCAGCCAAATACTCCCTATTCACATGCAGTTAACAGAGGATAACATAAGGCAAAGGAGACACACAGAACCAAAAAAAAAACATGTATTACCATCACATGAACGCTAACTGTAGTGAGCAGATTTGAAATACCTGCAAGCATACCAAACTGCAGTGCAGATCTAAATTTAGAACATCTAATGCGTTTTAGAAATTATCCAAAAGACCAAACTATGATACATCCTTTGCGGTAACCCAGGGCTCAAAAGGTTGCAAGAGTGGATCTCAATCTGGAAACCAAACACTACTAAGCCAGCTACCTCCAGTAAAATATCGTTTGTTAGTCTGGGCTAGTCTATTAATAAACTGGCTTTTTTCAAGGAAAAAACAAAAGGTCAATTATGGACTATGGAAACAAAAGTGCTATTGTTAAAAAAAAAAAGCCTCTTTGGAGTAGATATAAAATTGATGGTACTCCATTACTCCGAAATTTACAGTCTTTCAGAACTGGGATGCCAAAAGGAGCCGATTTACAAGCAAAATGAAACAAACTACTCCTAACACTTTCCACTATGGCAGCACAAATATCCTTTTTTTTTTCAGAAATGGGCTGCTTATAAGGATCAACAGATACAAAACTAGTGACCAACAGTAAATTAGTCAAGGATCAATTTCATCAAGACTGAATAAAGTAACTGTACGGCTAATTTCAGGTTAAAAGATCAAAGACCATAGAAAACAGCCTTTAATAAGTTTAACAGACAAGAAATAACTATTCTAAGTAAACATTTTCAGTATCATAAACAATAAAAAATTCAACCTTTTACAACTACTACAGTCTTACAATTATTCACCATCCCTGAGAAGTTGTTCTACATATGAAATAGGACATATAAGCGTTTTTGCATCAGATATCAATGAACTGTAGATATTAATTATCCTAAGCTAGTTGCAACAGAAACAAGTTCACATTCCGAATCAAGAACTTGCCATTAGAAAAGCATATTTATTGAGAATAAAGAAAAGAGCCTATGATCAAGGTCTCACCATGTTCTTATATTTGAAACGCCCAGTAGCCACAAGAAATGACTTCTTCCCAGATTTCGATGAGAAGGCTAAACGAAAACAGCGATTCCGTGAGTAAACAGCAGTATCCATAAAGAGATGATCAGAAGGACCTGTACAACTTCTATCTTTTGTAATGTAAAGTTTTTCAAAGTTAGGATTAGCCGCACGCTGAGCTGCAATCCGTGAGCAGATCTGCGATGAACGGTAATACTTCAGTATACAAATATTTTCTTTCTAATCAAACACACCAATTCTATAGTGAACAAAACGAAAGCAAAAAAAGAAAAGGGCGTCCTACATATATGCCTCACCACCAGGGGAAAAAACGCATCTTAAGTTTGTTAGCAAACATATTTGCAGAACAAATAATGAATTGACTAACACGGTAGGCCCAGAAGTATGGCAAAGACAAAGATAAGTTACTATTTTATTTGTAATATGGCATCAATATAGAAATTTACAACTGCTCAGAATACCTCTAGTGTCAGAGGGAACAGATCATCAGCATAATACATTAGGTTTCATATCACCGTTACTGCATACTATAGACATCTTCCAATTGGAACTGTTTCTCAAAAACTTGAGGTATACATACAAAAGTAATTTCAGCTTTGGAGAATATAAATAAGTTCCAAGGCTGGATTCTCTTCGTGGACAAACTAATAAAAATCGTGACCATATTCATGGGCCGATAAAGACAGACTACAGTTAAAGAAACTATTCCCTTCGCTCCATGTTATAAGACTTTCTAGATTTGTCTAAATTCATCCATGAATCTACATGTGTGTATAGATTCATTAACACATATATGAATACATAGGAAAGGCCAGAAAGTCTTATAATGTGACACGGACAGAGTATTATATAAGTGAGACATAACCCATTGAGTAACTAGATGCTATTCTCAATATAGGTGAGAGCCTGCTCCATGTGCCTGCTATCAGTGTCATATGCTACACATCCATGGTATATAAGACATATCATTTATATTCTTATTCTATGCTTTATTTTGGGGCAATGATGAAAGATATAGATTCAGAGCTGCTCATTGCTTGAACATAACCAGTACAATAAAATATAGAGCAATTGAAAATTACAAAGCTGTTGATGATAACAAAAATGAAATAGAGATGGAAACACACCTCAGAAATAAATGCACCAACATGGGAGTTGTCCTTGAATGCAGTCTTCGGTATGCGAATGATCAAATGCCGTGAAAACTTTTCTAAGAAAACAAATGACAGAAGTTGTCATGAGTACCAGTGTGCAGCACAGAAGGTTATCACAATGATTGACATTGACTAGCACAAAATGTAAAAACGGTAGGGGGATTGCATGCTAGACCCTTACTGTTACTTATGACTAAAAAGGAAACATACTTACGCTTTCCCCACACAAAAATGTAGGATTATCTTGTGGTGGAATTGTGGAAAGGAATATGTGGGGTACACAAAAGCCAAACTAATTCTTGAACAATTGCTCTAACTCTTCTCAAAAGTTCTTCAAATATGGCTTATGTTAAACATGTCATATATAACAAGAGTTACATTTTCGAACTTGCATAACCCCCAAGATTCTATCGATAATCCTGTCTATTGACTAATTTGTTAACTGCTTAGGCTCAATGAAAACAATGTCGCAAATCATATTGCATAAAAAAATGCTAACATAGAATCCCAGTTTCATCGTGCATAAAAAGTCCTAACATAGAATAATGCTAGCATAGCATCCCGGTTATTAAATATGATTTCATAGAAATGCCTATATTACAAATTTACTCAACAATTGTAGAAGTAGAAGACAAATCCTTGTGTGAAATTAAGAATTAATGAATCAAGTGGCAACTATCATCGAGAAGATGGAAAGGCTACCTTATTCATCGTAAAATTATTTCATTGATCCGATTGACATGATTTTGTAAGTTAACCAGACATGCAAAAGGAGATAATAAGCCACCTTCAGTGGACGAGTCTAATTCTATTATCCATTCTTCCTGTCCTTCGATGGAATATTTATCATGCAAAGCACTGAATGTGACAGCAACCAATATATCCACCATTTCATCTGGATCTCTCATCTTGTTCAATCTTGGGTCAAACTCAAGATCAAAGTAAATATGGCAAGGTGAACCCTGTAGCATCAATGGATATGTAAAAAATTTATTGGATATCTATGTATGACCATTTTTCAAACATTAGCTTATATGAGCGTATGCAGGTTAATTCATCATCCAATAAAAGATAGCATTATCTTCCTGATGCAACAGAATAATTCTCTAAAATAATGGTTACAATGATATCCAAAAAAAAGCACTTATTTTGGACAAATCTGAGCCCGCTATTATATGGACAATAGGACATGATTCAAAAATTCAGGCCCTTCAAAAGAAAAGAATCCATTAAGTCAATAGTGTGATTTACCAATTCTTTCCTCTCACTATTACCATCAAATTTGGGGAAAGGAACAAGCAAATGTAAGTACTTGGCAGCATATATTTTTTTACCATTTCCACAGAATAAAGATATGGAGACTTACATCCTGTATAACTTCATAGTGGTGGCGAATCTGTGGATCCATATTATTGTACCTAGAGAAAAGTCACAGTATACAACAGAATGAACCCATGGAAATCGAAGGAAAAGAAACATCTTAAATTAGTCAAGAAGATGAGCATTCTGATATATTATATTATTAGGAGAGAGCTAAAAGGAGCCACCACATTCACTCTCAAGGCCTATGAATTGGTCAAATTAATGGTATTGGAGGAAATGAAAAGATCAACACTTGGTGGGACCAGATTATAGATCGATAGCTACAAATATATTGGAAATACGGTTTAGTTTTTACAAACAGAGATAGACTTACATGGAAAATATAAACCTTTTTATAACAATCCTGCACTATCAAGCGGGAAAATTGACTAATTTAATCGATGAGAATGTGTGCCGTGTTCCAAAATGTAGTAAGAGATGCAGAGGCATATAGTGTACCAAGATCACAACCTTTTCCAGAACTCGTCATATGTAGACACAAGGAATCTTCTCTGCCCACTTAAATGATCTTGATAGCTAAAGACATTGGTATACTCATGTGCTTTACAGAACCTGATTGCCTCCTCTTGCCTAGGGAAGGTTGCCCAGACACCAGCACTGCATGCCCAACAAACAACATTCAACATTCTGAACAAAAGTACTCCAGCTCATATGCTTTGAACCAAAATGCAACATCAGACCAGATCAGATCAGACGATTAGCAACCTGGGGACCAAATCGGTCTGCTTCTTGAGATCAATTCGGATCTCCCTCAGCAACCGCAACAGGCTCAAGGGCCTCTTCACTGGAACACCTTGCGGAGAGCCATAGAACACGACCGGGGACATCTGCCTGCGGCCAGTAAATTTGATCGCGGCCGACGACGGCGCGCCATACTGAACAAGGCAAACAATAGCAGAGAATTTCACCATTTGCTCTTCCACAAATTCTAGCTACAACCCCCAAGGGGAGCCCCTGGCCAACTTGCGCACCTTCTCCGCCGCCGAATCCGGCGTGGGAGTAGAAGAGGAGCACCCGCCGCCGCCGCTGCAATCCGCCGCGGACGCGACCCGTGACCTCTTGCCCGCCCGGCGCGGCCTCTCCCTGAACGCCGATTCTGAATCCATTGCGATCGGAACAAAGCGGATCACAACATGCGGGAGGGAGAAGACAAAAAATTGGGGGGAAATGAAAATCCGCCGATCTTCCTGGGGTCCCTCCCAGTGGCAGGAGCGCTCTTACGGGGAGGGGAGACGCCGCACTTGAAGCAGGCGAAGAGGCGGTCGACGTCGTCCTTCGGGTCGTGCTCGCGCGCCGCCATGGATTCGATGCAAGCTTTGGCTTCTTCGCGATCAGGAGGCTTAGGCCTCTAGGGTTTAAACGGATTTGGGGGCGTTTCGCTAGTTGTGGGCGGGAAATTGTTTTGTTGTCTGTTTTTTTTCCTCTTTTTTTTTCCTACATTGGCAGAGCGCCTGACCGTTGTAAGTTGCGACGGATCAAAAAAAAATTCAGAAAAGCTACGGTCGTTCCGTCCGGAGGGAAAGACCTAATGAACAAACCCCTTTCCTCTGGCGCTTCCTTTTCCTCCCGCCGATACCACGAACTCCGGCCGTGTCCGGTAAGAAGTTAAATAAGTTAACTTATTCGGCGCGAACGACATAATAATAGATTAATACATAATTAATTAATTATTAAAAAATATTAAATAAATTAATATATTTTTTTAAAATAAATCTATAGAAATTTTTTGCAAAATATACACCGTTAAGCAGTTTGAGAAGCGTACGCGCGAAAAATAAAGGAACTAAGTTAACTTATCCGGCCGGCGAACACAGCCACTCGTCAGCTTCACTCCACACTGCTCCTCTCCATGCCGATCTTCGCGTCACGCTGCTCCGTAGATCTCTGTCTGTCTTGTGCCCATGCCTCTAGCACTACTTCCTCGACGTGCCCACGTCTCCGCTCCACACTGCCCCTTCGCATGCTTCGTTGCCATGATAGATCTCCGTATGTCATGTTTGGTTTGTGCTCTGCCACGTGACTCCCCAAGCACTCCACCACACCCTCAGTGCTGCCTTGTCGTATGTTACTGATAATATCAGATGATATCAATTGGTATCATCTGTTTTATATTTATCTTATCCAAACGAGATTTCATCCTCTTATTGGCATGGAAAAATATAATACAACCCTTTTCTAAAAGATATCGTAGCTTATTTTTGTAAGTATGTTTTTTGTCAGAGAGTGACCTTCACTCGGGCTAGACCTTGTTCCAATCTTACCCTCAAGTTTTATCTCGGGGGCTTATTCTTAATTGGCATTACGTGTCATTTACATATGAATCATCTACACAACTAATTGTGAATTTACCACATCTATGAGATAACGTATGAGAAGCTTTATTTCTAAGTAAACAACACTAGTCATTTGAACTACATGTTACTGTCTTCACTACTATTCTTAAACCTGCTATCTTTATGAGAATATAACTATACTATACGGAATGCATCCTAATAAGATTATAAAGGATATCCTAACTCTAGTGATAAACCAACTCACTACCCACCTAATCAAAATCTACATGCTTCGCAACATATTATGGAAAATGGGATATTTAACTATTTGTCACTATTCAAATTAATAACTCTTCAAATACCACCGTTAGATTTGTCCTTACATTTTTGTCTCTACAGAGAGAAGACTTGTTTAGTTTTTATCACTTTCACCTATGTGGCACGACATGTCTTCATTCTAGCATGGCAACACTTATGGAGCACACATGTTAGACGGTGGCCTACGACCTGCGACATGTGGAGCCAGCGGTGGCATGTGAAGCAGCGACCAGCGCGCCCAAGCATGTCCAAGACAGCCTACGATGGCGGCCAGCATGTCCACCTATACCTACGACGGCGACAGTGGGCACACCCGGCCATGTGTCGACTGATGCACCCACCCACACCTGCCCACGACGGCGGCGGCTTGCGGAAATAGCAGCTGTGGCCGGTGCACCTGCCCATGCCTGCGCGATGGTCGTGCCCGCTTGACCTCACAGCAATGACGTTTGTATTAGATGGTGGTACACCTAAACACATCACCATGCTGGACAGAGTCCAGTGACGTGTCCTGCAACATAGACGAAAGTGGTAAAAAATAAACAAGTCTTCTCTTTCTAGTGACAAAAATGTAAGAGCAAACCTAACGGTGACATTTGAAAAGCTTTTAATAGTGACAAATAGTTAAATATCCTGGTTATTTCCACCGGGATATTGATATTCCTTTGTGTTTCTACTGCATAAATGAATTGAGTTTGCTTACAGAGATGTTGAGGAGTTGTTCACTTTTTTGACAATGTGAGAGACACATATTACACCTCTACATGTCTTGTTGTCCTGTCCTATTAATTACAACTAAAAGTAATTCTTGACTGATCAATAGATTTGGCATCGTTGCTTTGCTTTTGCTTATGCTTATAAACCAAAATTTAAATTTTTAACTTAAATTTGAAGTTAATTGGGGTTTTTCATCATATTTTATTTTTTAGTCTTTGCTTTTAGATCGCTAAGAACACATATATAAATTTTTTATTTATAAATTATTTTTCTTTTGCAAATATGTCATTTGACTTTTTTTCAAAAAAAGTCAACCGATGAGGGTGTAATGTGAGTTTAAGAGGGAGAGAAAGAAGTACCGCGCAAAACGAGGTATCTCATAAGTGAATGATAAAGTTATCCATCTTTTCGCTAATGCTTATAAGCCAAAATTTGAATTTTAAAACTTAAACTTAGAGTTAATTTTAAAGTTTTTTCATCACGATTTATTTTCTACCATTTGCTTTTTGATAGCTAAGAATACCTGTATAAACGTTTTATCCATTAAATATTTTTTAAATATTAATAAGTTGGTTCTCTTATGCTTATAATAAGCAAAAAGATGGGGCTCTAAGAATTAGCTATTGGAATATTGAAAATGGATTAATGTAATATTTTAAAAGCAACTTATAGATATTTTTTTTTCAAAGAAGAATGTTTAGTAGTTTTGGAATCATACCCATATAAAACGAAAAAAGTTATTTCAGTAGTCATTAAAACATTCAACTCGAAAATATTTTGGAATCCAATCATCCCTAATAGTTTCCGTCGGAACTTGAGACTAATATATACTCCATATAGTTTGAAAATCTCTGTTGTTTTAGACAACACACAATCGTCAAAATTCATTCCTGTTATTTTCTATTAAAAATATATAAATAAATGTCTGTGTGTGTTAAAGTATTTTTATGATTTCCTATTTAATATATATATATACTTTTTATTAAAGTACTTTTTAAGATTGATCCACACATGTTATAATTTTTTTCAAAAAAAATATTTCAGAAGTTAATAATATTCAAAATTTTAAAAATTTGGTCACTTTTGTACAAAATGAATGGAATTATATAGCTACGTGTCCGAAATGACATGAATTATAGAACCGAAGGATCCAAAACTATAGAAATTACAGAACCATGTGTCTGAAATTATGAGAATTATAAGGAGTACTTCGTAACATGAACAATACCATGAAAAGTACACCCATGGTTGCTAAAGTGTCGTTATAGCATCTTCGTAGTGGTAAGACAGTTGCAGGGGATAAAACGTCTCTCTGCCTTATGTTTCATTAGTCTTACAGGAAAAACTAGTGGAGAGAGGGAAAAGTGAAGGGGTAAGCTCATCCTACAACCCTAGTTGGCTTGCAGTCGGCTCCTTTCTTGCTACAGATGGTGTCGAAGTCTGAGCTCCTCGAGCGGTAGTCCACTAAACTCTCTTTTGTGTTCAGCCCAAGGGTGCGGAGTTCGATCCACAAAACCCCTCTGGGATCGAGACAAAAGGCAAGGGGAATTATACAAGTTTAGGTCGTCGGGAGGCGTAATACCCTACTCCTGTTGCTTGAGCACTATGTGAGTAAATGCGTACAAGCGTTTGTGTGAAAGTTATGCTATGTCTTCTTCTTTCTCTACTCCTCACGGTTGGCCAGGGCCTCCTTTTATAGTAATAAGGGGACACCACAATCACCCTGACTTTTTCCACTACCGAGGCCTAGGCCATCATTACGCTACTACCTATAGCCCCTTATCATGTTCAGTCGACGCCACGGCAACCCACTGGCGTCACGTGGCTCCTGTTCAGTCCCGTCCATCAAAGAGTAGGTGGAGTGGGCGCCGTGCTGTCCTTGCTTGGTCCCATCAGTCAGAGAGCTGACAGAGGGGGCAGCCACGCCTCTTCTTGCCCGGTCCCATCGGTCAGAGAGCTGGCGGAGTGGGTAGCCACACCTCTTCTTGCCCGTCCCATCGGTCAGCGTCTAGACCTTGGGACTGGCGGTCGCTTGGATAACAGGGCAGCTACCCCTTTTTTTGCCGCAGCTGTCCGTCGCATTAAATGCGACGGCATCGGAGTGGGAACAGATATCCAAAATGACAAGGGCGTCACCGTCCTGCCAGGGATACCTGCTCTCTTCCAGTCTCTTTTTCTGTGGGGGGCAGCAGGGTTGCATGTGTGTCTATGCCGCATTTAATGCGGTGCAGGCGCATGCCTCCACCCATCATGCGGGCGACGCAAGCTCCAGGCCGCTCCCATCGCAATAAATGCGATGGTTGAGTGCCAGGGCTGCACACCGCAGGGGTTGGGGCGCCCTTGCCCCCTCGTCTGGCTGGCCATCCTTGGGGGCCTAACCCCGGTTGGCGTGTGCTCCTTGGGGCCTGACCCGTTCCCTTTCGGGCCTGGGAGTGTTTGGGCCCACTGCTGCCATGTGCCAACCTTTTAGGGGATACCCCCGGCCCATACGTCTGACAGATGGCTTGCTGTCGCAAATCCCACCCCACTATCTTTCGGTGTAGCTTCAAATTGTAGTTATTGCACCTTTCAGCCTTTGTATCTGTATCGGCAACGGTAACAGCAGGCGGCGAGATGAGGAGAGGCATCACTAATATCGGTGATAACAGCCTAAAATGAGCGCTCATACAGAGGCAGTCAGCGACTAGAGACATCGATGGCGGCCGATGTATCTAGTCATTACGGTTACTGATGACCGGTAATATATGGTGTTGATGCCTCTTAGGACATAAAACATGTGGTTACGAGCCTCTGAGGGTAATGTTGGGTGGCTTTGCGAGACTTTTACAACGCCAGCCTTACCACTATAGCACTTAGGCAATTTGGTGTCACCTCAAGTTGTCTTAACGTCTTAACATTGAGTACACCAATTTGCCAGTATAAGTTAACCCCATCTTTTCACTTATGCCTATGCTTATAAGTTTTATATATATATATATATATATATATTTATTTATTTCGTTTGCAAATAAGAAAAAAGCCAAAGCGCCCTTGTTGGCCGCTCCATTAGGCATGCATAATGACACCGCTACATCGGTCAACTGACATGTCCTTTATAAATCAACCAAAGAATTAACATGATTTGGTGTAACTTAGTATGGTGTAACTTGGTATGGTGTAACCAAAGAATTAACATGGGTCAAGTATGCAAAAACAATTATATTGTAATTTACAACCCTCCTATGAAAGAACGACAATGGACAGAAATCAGGTAGCTTAATCTACAAGTGAGTTAGCCCCATGGAACATCTTGAATACGCTGCTGGAGATAAGTAGTGGTTAGACGACTGCATCAGACCGGGTAGGGAATTCAAGGCCATGAAGTGCTGAAATGTTGTGCAGATCCTCAGTAGAGTACAAGGGAAGGAACCAGAGCAACCTTTTGGTGCCAAAAACCTGCAGTAAAAATTACAGATGAGAGGAATGTAAGTACTTCTTCTGTTACATATTATAAGACTTTCTGAATTTATATAAATTTATCCATGTATCAATGTATATGTTTTGTATATATATCTATATTCATTACCACACATATGAATCTAAGACAATGCGAGAAAATCTTATAAAATGAAACAAAGGGAGTATATTACAAGGGATATAATAAGAGTGCAAAATGCAGTAAAGAAAACCTGCTCCAGGTTTTTTCTCCATCCCAGGTCATACTTCCATGAAACTGAATTCCTTTGCTCATGAACCTGAAATAAGTTTGATCAAACATAATTGCATCGTTTTGGATATGATATGCTATTATTCAACTGGGATCTAAGTGAAATTCTGATGAATGGCATAATCAGAGGAATTCAAACCAAATCCAGGGTACTCTTGTACCACAGGACTGGCGCTAAAAAAAACATCAAGATCATGGTTAAAAAAAGGACTGCCAAGTTCTCTTTTCTTAATTGATCTCAGCCTAGAAGAACATTCTGTAGAATGAGTTGTATAAGTTCAATACTAATTGACTAATGAAATCTTCACGGCTGTTTTTTTACTCGACTACGCAGGAGATCTGCATATCATTATATATTAAGGAGGGGTGAGAAACCCCAAGAACAAAACCATATATGCACACTGACATCAAGAAACCATGCGTGCCACAACCCAACCACAACCACAAAACGGACCATGACTTGAGACTAACTGCCCGACTCTTGAGCAAGAAAAAAGGATAGGCCCCATGCCCTAGCCAAACACCACAGCCATCCTACCTCGGCAATCAAAAGAGCACCTGCCAAGTTAGGATTAGCCCCATCAAAAGCACACTGGTTTCAATGCTTCCAAAGAGACCAAAAACCCACTCCTCAAAATATGGATTGCTATTCAAGGGGGCAATGGATTCAGGCCAAACAGCTGCAGGACGGAGTGCCAAAACTGTCTCGTGAAGGCAGTTTGTCAGCAAGTGATCAATTGTTTCTTCCTGTTTGGTGTGGCAGACCTCGCCAGGCAAGACGGTCTGCTGTCCAGCAGCGATGACGCACAACAAGCCACATGAAAAAACAACACTTTCCAGGCACGGCCCAAGTCTTCCAAATGCATTCCCACGACCTGAACAGAATGGCACCTTGGAAGGAGTCATAAGCAGACTTAGCTGAATATTGTCCTGAAGTTGAGAACCACCATCTATGAATGTCTTCCATCCTGGGCTGTAGAAGGACCTCGGAAAGTATATCCCAAAGGTTGAGGAAATCAACGAGGACACCAACAGAAAGGGCCACCTGAATGTTCTGGATCCAACCACGATCCATCAGTGCTTCCTGAACTGTTCTTCTTGTGGCCCTCACAGCCAAGGTATGAGGTGCCAAGTCCGCAATAAGCTTCCCATGTAACAATATACCCTTCCAAAACAATGGCTTAGAAAACGGTTGTTGTAATTTGGAACTCCCTCATGTAACAAGGAAGTATGTAATTATTTATTACTACTAAAAGTATAGATCTTGATATATTTAGCCAAATAATCTCAACATTTGCAAACAAAAATCACATTATAATAAACTAACCAATTGGAAAACAGCTGTTCTATCAGGAGAAAAAAAAAAGATAAGACAAGGATCGACCCTCTTTCAAAAAAAAAAAAACATGTTCACTTAAATTCTGCATATTCCAAGCAATGCTGATTTGTTGCAACCTTCACAAGAGGAAAAGATGGTGTTCCCTGGACCATTGTTACCCAAAACATTAAGAAACCCAACACCAATCATTGTGTAACAACTTCAGGCAGGAGCTTGGCTAGCCAGGTCTCCTTGGCTGTTCAAATCACAGGATCCATGCAATTAAGCCTCTGATATTTGAGATTGCATGCATAACACTTGGAAGTTCTTTAGCTTAACTGCTTTGATATCAGAGTATTATCCTAACCGAGCTGCTCACTTGAAAATGATTGCACAGTTCTGAAACATATCTACATACATGTTTCTAATGAATATTGCAGTATGAATCTAGTGGTACATGGTAGACACATTCAGATCAGTGTCTGCCTCCTGATTAAAAAGTGCTCCAGTGTAAATGACAACATGTATTTAAGGTTTAATTAAGGTGTTTCTTAAGATATTAAATGCTCCAAACATTAAGAGAATATTTTATAGTTCACCAAATTACCTCTATAGAAGTTGTATTTCTTGTAACAAGAGACGTGTGCATCCCAATGAAACAGACAAGGCTCAGTGCAAAGGCCAAATTAAGAACTGTAATAAAAGTCCACTGTAAGTAACTTGCAGAATTTTGAGGTGAGTTAAAATGCTTCCAAGGCAGAAGATACCAAAAGCAAGAAATAGAATAGCAATATCTCCAGGTGAGCTGGAACGCTTGCTTTCATCTCGGAAGAACTCAATAAAGTTTGGAAGTAGTACCAATATATCCAACACTGTTTCAATGAACGTATATACCTACACAGATTAGACAAAAAATAGAAAGAATTAATGAAGCTAAATAGAAATGGACTACAGTATACACTATAAAAGATGTAGTAAGTAAATAGAGAATATAAAAATAATATTCAGTGACTTGTTTGTTGACTCGTACGTTTGGGCACTTGAGACTAGAGAAGAATGTCTTGCTCATGGATAATAAATTTATAAGTTTATGTAGTAGCAGAAGCCAGTGCTCACACACCAGTATACCATACATTGCTTGTTTGTTGTTGGGTGATCAGTGAGCATGCTAACTATAAAATAAAAGTATTGTCAAAAAGTGGAAACTGGAGGAGGACAATGTTGAAGCTTTTAAGGCTTTATAGATACTTTTCGGGTTCCCAAACTACAGGAAAAACAAATTACTTCAAGAGGGTTGAAGA
The DNA here is from genome assembly GCF_000231095.2 of Oryza brachyantha. NCBI lineage: Eukaryota > Viridiplantae > Streptophyta > Magnoliopsida > Poales > Poaceae > Oryza > Oryza brachyantha. The sequence continues at coordinate 10,052,026 of NC_023169.2, read as the reverse complement.
AAAACTCCCTACATTCTGTTTCACTTGTCTACACAACACACACATTAGACAATTATAAATGAAAAATATGATGATATAAAAATGTTTTCATAAAAAATCTTAATATTTTTTTGGATATTATTAGCAGCCAAGGTATTCAAGGTTTGACTGCACACTTACTAAAACAATGCTATGGAGTGGATAAGTAAAGTCCAATGTCTACACCAAGCAAGGAATTTATGTTCCATGTATAATTCAGAAGTCATAACTAATCAAGCTATCCACAAAATAAAATGTGAGAAAATAGCAAGCCCAATTTTTGTAAATGTGTACGTATTCAGTGAAGAAAACAAATTATAGCATTAAAATAATTGAAATCTGTGGAATCAGCAGTCAGCACTGACACATGACAATACAAATATGTAACTATAACAAATGGATAAGAAGCCAATGTTTTGTTGACAACTAGCATAAATGCAAACCACAAGCATGAAATTGCAAATTAAAGTGTTTTAGTATTACCAGGAAAAGGAGAAAATACTTGTAGTTCCTTGCCCCAACACAATTTACCACCCAAACACAGTGATGGTCCATTTTGAGCACACATCTGTTACCTGCATAGGAGAATGAACAAGAGTATGGAGAACAAACAGATTACATGAATTTATTACTAGTAAATTCTAGGATAACAAATTATCAGTGAAGCATGATACAGACTAAAACAACCTAACTTATCAACCAAGGTTAGACCTATCTAGGTGCATGGGTGTTCATGAAATAACCAGAAATATAATAACAATTGGCCCATGTACTTCTTGTTTCTGCCCCTAATATATGACGTGGTACCTCACTTCTAAGGCATGAAGAATGGCGTGATGTAGTCCATTAGTTTGTAGCTACTCTAAATTTTTTGACATACTATTTCTAATATGAAAAATTTCAAATTTGTTTTTTTTTCTTGCTACTGCTGATCTTTACCTTTATGGAGTTGCTATTTATAAGGTACCCACTTACTCTCTAAAATCAAATGCCAGTGTTAATAGGGTTTGCATTCAATGGAAGTGTCTCTACAGTGAAATATTTCAATAATTGAGTTGGACGTTTAGATCTCCGTGCATAAGAGGTTTAATTTGTTGTGTTTGAAGTTTGTTTATGAAAGTTATGCAGTTCCTTTAGCTAAAATTGCTGTTTCCAGTCCTTTTCTATTTTCTAGTAGATAGAATTACTCCATTTGAAATTGTTCAATCCCGATCTAAGTTTCAAAACATGCAATTTGAAAGTGTTTGATTTCAATTGGTATGTTCAAAAGTGCTTGAATTGAAAGGAGAACAACTCAATGCCAAGTCGAAACTGGAGAGGAAAAGCAGAAGGAACTAAATTGTACAAAAAAGAAAATCAGGAGTGCGAACTGGCTATACTGGATATTATTGATTTGATGTGCCCAAAACTTATTGCCTCCAGACATATATCCTATTAATACTGGCTCCACCACACTTCTGTACGGTACACATGATTGGTTAGATGCACTATACTAGAACTGGCTACTGCTCTGTTTTTTGCCACTAAAACTTTTGGTTTCATAGCAGACGCTTGACAGATTTTCAATTCTTCAATAATTGTAAAGACAATGACAATAGAAGTAATGACATAGATCAGGGGTCAATGATCAATACAGTAATGCAAAAACCAGATAATTTAGATCGTGTACAGCACAGCCAGCATTCCATATGTACTTTTTTTATGAACAATGGAGATTACCTAGTGGGATTACCTAGTGGGGAAAAAGAAATGATGTGGGACTTACAAAACAGTGAGTATAAGTTTAAAGTTAAGTATCATAATCAGGAAAGCTGACTTACAAACAGAACAATGATGACAACGAGGAGGCTTGCCATTTTGGCAGCGAGAACAATATCTTTGAGCACTTTGCCCATCTGAGGCAGGGTATGTAGCATCCCAATTATCTGATATAATCCTAGAGTTCACATCTATGTCATCCTCTTCAGAAGTATGTCTCCAGTTTTCAGGTACAGCACCAGGATCAGTGAAAACAACCATCAAATAGCACCATATGATCATTGCAAGCTGCAGAAGAAACAAGATCCCTGAAGAAGTTTAAAACAAACAGAATCAAAAACAATCATGGCCCGTTATTCTCCTTTTGGAAAAAGGAATAGTCCATGATAAAAGCTATATAACATTAAGAGACGTCATGCACAAATGAAATATTCTCAATCTAGTTGGATGAATTAATATTTTCTTTGCCTTCAATATTTCCAGGAATCAAGAATGGCCCTCCGCTAGAGTTTGAGGCAGTACTGCCTCCATTGGTGTTGTTTCTGTCGCCGCTGTTGTGCGCGCCGTTGTCATCTCCATGCGCACTGCCGTTGCCACCACCGGTTGACATGATGGAGTTGTGTGGAGAGCAGTCGTGCGCACTCCCCAAAAACCTTAGCACCCGCCTACCCGTGCAGGTAGCCTGGCGGGCGCAGCGGCCGGCCGAGCCGAGCCACACCTATGGCCCAGCCCGGTCTGCCCGGTTGGCTCGGCACGCGCGCGCGCATGTGGCGGTCTTCCCTCCATCTCAACCAGTCAACAAAGAGTCTCCACTAATTCTCTATTTAAGTTGGGATTCTCCACTTTAAATCTCCAAGGTGGTATTATTGTCTGTACCATTTATTGTGGGCTAATGGGATTTTAATTAAACTTAATTGGGCCTAGCCCATTTAATCAACAGTTAGACTCTGTTTTCTTAAAAAGAAATAGGGACTGTGGTCATCAGGGTTCAGCTACAGCTTCTGAAACCAGGTTTTACTTTTCAGGCCATGTGTCCCTCTAATTACAGAAATGTGCCTTCCCCTAAATTAAGACCAAATGTCCAATCACATTTCAAAATGTTCATTTATTTTGTGGCCCACCAATCCCTAACCAGAAAAATCCATTTTTTTTCTTATCACCAGACCCACTGAGACCATCTTTCTTCTAATGTAACTTATGCTCAACACCAATGGATGATGCCATCCTTAAAATTAAAAAGGAGTAAATAGCACTTTAGGTCAGATTTTATTACCCAAGTTTCAATTTGGATCACATTTAAACTTATATTTTCACTTTGGACTACAAATTTGTCATTCTTCAGTTTAGACCACCCCGAACATTTTTTTTCAGCACACATCAACGACCTCAAACACATCGGCTCTGGTACACCGGCAAACTCTCATATATGTGCAGTCCATATTTATTGAAAGGGAGTGTTAGAAATGGCTAGAAAAAATGTTCGGTGTGGTCCAAACTTAGTAAATGTACCGGTCCAAAGTGAAAAGATAGGTTTAAGGGTGGTCCAATGTGAAACTTAGGTAACTAAAAGTGGCACGAAGTGCAATTTACTCTTTAAAAATACAAAAAAAAAACAGGCACATTATTCATCCTGCAACAATACATACCACATCCAAGACATATCCACATAGCTCAGCCACCGAAAACACCTCAAAAGTCAAATTAAAGAACAATTTTTTCAATGGATCAACCATTAAGAATTGACGTTCAATGTATTCAATCTAGTTCTCACATAATGACTGGGTTGCATCACAATTTATTAAATTTGGAAAGCAATCAACACTGCATGCGTGAAGAGTAAACATAAACCGTAATTCGCATGTATATAAGGAACATGCTGTGTGCAATCAATTCTCGTGGCATCCTAATGTGACATTGAGATGCCCATTTGGCAAGAATGGCCTCAGTAACGTTATAGTATTCCTAAATTGAAAACCCAGAACAGCAGCGGCGAAGGAATCCACAACGTGATCAATGAGAAAGTGAGGGTTGTAAGGGAGATAGAATCTAAAGCGTTTCTATCTAGCGCGACGTATCGCAGATTGCCCTCGCAGCGTACTAATCCTAGCCTCCTAGGTACCAAGGAGAGGGAAGGGGAAGCAAGCGAGTGGCAGCGCCTACCAGTAGGTGGAAGGCGAGGAGGACAGCCGCGGCCCCGGCCGCGGCGCCGCCGCCGCCGAGGAGGAGCGGGCCCCAGGTGTAGACGACGACGGCGTAGTAGGAGACGGCGACGATGGCGGCCACGAAGGCCAGCATGAGGTACCCCAGCCCGCGCAGCACCGAGCAGGCGCGGAACGGGTTCACGTGCCTGCAACAATCCATTCTCCCCGCGCCACTTCCCCCCTTACCCCCGGCGAGGAGGGGCCACCGGCGGTGGGCGGCGGCGGCCTAGGAGAAAAGGGGAGGAGGAGGTGTCGGTGGCGGTGGCGGCGCGGGTGGGAGCAAGCGTGACAGCCGGGGTTTGGTTGGGTGGCTGCTTCCTGGGCCCACCTGTAGGGACTGGTGCTCGTGTGGGGGCCGTTTGTCGGCGGGGCATCTAGTTACCACTTTAACGTGGAATTTGTTACTCTTCGTATAAAGATCCACGTGTGATAAATTCGTAAATATTTCATAATTTGAAATATATAAATAAGTTAGTAGATTAATCTCTTGTTTTTTTCTTGACATGTCCATGCATTATTGGAAGACTTAATGGGTGATAACCGAGTTTCATATTTTATCAATATGTAATTCATGTCATCTAGAGATTAATTGTGGTATATCTCTCGTACCTCTTTTTCATACCTCTTTTTTATTGGTCCATTAAAATTTTAAACTTTAATAAAATTATACTAGTTTGGTAATAATTTGTATTTCTCTTTTAAACATGGATGAAAAATTCATAATTTAATTATGTTGTTATTTTATATTATCTACCTATTGAAATATTAATCCTATGAAATTCATTGAGTAGCCATCGCGCATACCCGTGCATGATGGGTAAGGTATGGGTACAAACATGGAGTTCTCGCCGCTAACCCTATTTACCAATGGATCAGGCGAATGAAGGTAGGTATCGAGTTAATCATGAATTGCTTGACCTAACACATGTATCTCATCTTCCATGACGTCCTCAGAGAGAGATTCTCTATAATGTTATATATATTGAAAAATTGTATGAATCATTTACTCACCCAATCACTATTCATCTTTAAACATTGTCATATCCCTATTTAAGAGCTTAATATTCTGGAAGGCAGATAGTGAGAAATCAACTTCTCACAAACTAGAAAAGCTAGGTTTTTGGATTTCTTCTTCTAGTCTATTTTCTAGATTTTAAAGTTAAGTGTTGTTTAGAAAATTACTTACTTCTAGAGATTTTACGAGAAGGTGTAGATGTCATAAACTCCCTAAATATGTCTATCTATGTAAAACCATCTTGTTCTAGTATTGTTACCATACTAATACTATAAAAAAAGTTCTCTTAATGATGGAATGAATCTGCCCAAAAAAAAATTATTTTCCATACAACAAATCGTGTTTGTGCCGTCTATGACAAGAAAACAACAACCTCTATCTTTTGGCTGGGGTTATGTTTATTAACTAAAATTTAATTTTTAGTCTTAAATTTGGAGTTGATTTTAGGCTTTTCACCAAAGTTTATATTCCAACATTGGCTCTTAGATCACTACGAATACATATATAAAATTTGTATTCATAAATTATTTTTTGTTTGCAAATATGATGTTTGGTTTTTTTAATAAAAAGGCCATTCAATCACCCTAAAACGATTATAGGACTCAGTAGGGCTATGTCCTATAAGCGAGTTAGGAACAAATAAACATATCATGAAAACTGGCGGTAAAGTGCAAGGTATAAGTATATTAACTTTACATTGGTTCATCCTATCTTTATTTTTTCTCAGAGGTTGTTCAGCAACGTCGTCAATCAAGAGGATGTTATTATTGGGTTGTCCTTTCTTTTTATGTGAGCAAGGTACTAAATGGCGGTGGTAACGGCTGGTATAGTGGCACAATTATGATACCGACCCACTTCCGATACCGCTATAAGGTAACAAGCTAGATGTAGTGGCCTAAAACTTAGCGACTGCAACTACAGTTAGCGGGCTACAATAGCAGTGTATAAAATGACTTAGCAGGCCGCAATCAGAGTGGGAAATATGTATGTTACTTTAATCCCTAGCCCACCGCTCCACTCCTATCTTTTCGTATTCCCATCTAATCAAGCTATCGTGACTCATGAACATCACTTTGCATGTGTCGTGCAACGCACCTCGGCTGCCCACGAATCCACACTGGTGGCTCAACTAGACATCGGTCGGCGAGAGGCGGTTGCGGTGGTTCACGGTGGAACAAGACATTAGCTTTTTAAGTGCATGTAAACGTCTATTTATGCTCTTGAATTATAAGTATGTTGTGATTTATCACCAATTTGTTTGTCAATTGCTTTGTGAATGTGTTAGAAAGTCATGAGTCATCTACATATAATCAAATATATGTGTGATTATTAAATATTGTTATTGGAACTTAGCGCCCTCTATCCGGTACCTAAACCACAATCCGCTACCATCCCGTTGTGCGCTACTTTTAGTACCTTGCATGTGAGGGATTGTTCTTGTTCTTTTGCATTTTAGTAATGAGGTCGGGGATTTGTTATGGTCTGTACCATTAAAATTTATTTAAAATGTGTACTTATGATTCTTTTTTTTTCCTTATTGACCGTTCTTTTTATGCTAGCGATTGTTCTTCCTTTACATCTTAACAAGTTAACAGCGAGGCCGAGAATGTGTATGGTCCGTATCTTTTTTAAAGGATAGGAATGTGTATTTATTTGTGTATTACAATCGTCCGCTTGTGCTCTATTAAATCTTTGTCGTACAGGTCGTTATCAGCGAAGGTGATCCTTCATGTAAACAATTGTTGTACTCGCCCTCAGTGATAAAGCAGGAGCGAAAACAGGGCAGGGTTGACAGTCTTGAAAAACACAGGGTATTAAAATCAGTAACCACCCTCACCGCCCCATCCATCTCTAGTACGTACGCTCCATAAAATACGCGCTTCTGTTTTGTCACCCCACGTGCCAGCCACGTTGAGTCGTTTGAGCAAGAGGCGATCAAAAATCGACCGATGCGTTGTACTCCGTCCCGTCCGCTGGTGTTACCCTCAGCCTGCCCTGGTCCGGTCGATCGTACATAAGCCATGACCCGTGTACACACAGAGACGCACGTGAAAAAAAAAAAGTAGCGCGCTGGCCGCAGTCCCGAACGCGCAACGTACCGTCGGTGACGCGCGCCCGGGGGGCGCCGTGCCTACCGCGGTTCCGCCGCCCCCAATCCACGGGACGATCCGATCCGCCGGTGGATCTCGATCGCCAAACGTTACGTACCGCTGCGCGCTGGCTGGCCCCGCGCCGCGCGCAACCACAGCTAGCCTGGCGTGACGAGGAAACCGAGCCGCGCGACGGACGACGCGCAAAAAAAACCCAATCATTCATACCTGCCGCGCTGCAGCCGCGAGAACGCTCGAGAGTTTCGTTTGTTGTGCCCGTGCTGCGCCTCACCCTGCACCGTGCAACTGCAACCCCGGCCGCGGGTAAGGTGATAAGTTAATTTACCCCATATGAAAAACGTACCAATAGATTAATACATGATTAATTAATTATTAATTATTAAAAAATATAAAATAGATTAATATGATTTTTTTAAAATAACTTTTCTATAAAATTTTTCTATAAAAATACACTATTAATTAATAGTTCGAAAAGCGTACGTGCGGAAAACGTAAGCCGCCTTCCCACCCAAACAAAGAAAAATGCGTGGGAGTGGCAGTGCCGTTGCCGTTGAGTGCGGCGAGCCGCGACGCCACACGCGCGCGCGGCAACGGCAGTGCGTGCGCGTGCGGCCGCGCATGAATTAGGCGTGATTGCATGGAGAAGATGGGCTCCATCTGTCGCCAGGTTTAGCTCGTCGCCGTTGGTTGGCGTTTGCGTTCGGTTTTGGTTGCCGATGAGTGATGCTTTCTGTGATCGATAACTTGATTTGTGTTTTTCTTTTCTTTTCTTTTCCGAGAACACTTTGCTTTGTGTGAGTAGTTTGATTTCCCCTGGAGCCGCCGGGTATGACGGTACGTGCATTGTACGCGACATCTCCTGCTATAGATATGAGGCCATGTTTCAATTTTTTTTTCTAAAAATGTCATATCGAATCTTTTAAACTTAAATAAAGCATTAAACATAATCAGAAAACTAATTGCACAGTTACGGAAGAAATCTTGAGACGAATCTTTTGAGCCTAATTAGTCTATGATTAACCATAAGTACTACAGTAACCAGCACGTGCTAATGATGGATTAGCTAGACTCAAAAGATTCTCTCGTGGTTTCTAGGCTAGACGTGAAATTCGTTTTTTCGTTCATGTCCAAAAACCCCTTTCAACGTCCGGTAAAATATTTGACGTGACGCATGTTCCAAAAATTTTTTCAATCTAAACGGGCCCTAAGTAATGGTTCTGCTAGATCCATCGCCACGGTGTCACTGTACTCATATATACAATATAAAGCTAACAGTATATCTCAGTACGTAGTAGAAAAATGTTTGCAGAATGACACTTAGGTAAACACTGAACATTAGGCTGAGTAGATGCATGCATGATTTGGGAGTTATCTGATGGTACAAATTAATAAATTAGTTATTATAAATTTAAAATAAGATTTGAAACGGTGTTATAAGAAATTTATATACAAAAAGTGAAAGAGTTTTGAAGAAATTGTAAGTTCAACAAATGTGCTCATTCACCAATTAAGCATAAAAGTACACGTATCCTTTACCTGTTACTTCAACTGTATTTTAATAGACGGCGTTGTTAATTTTTTTTGTTACACGTTTAATTGCTTGTCATATTAAAAAAACTATATGAATATCTAATTTATACTAAACTATACTTAGTTATAATACAATCATATATTATATAATTTTTTAAATAAGACGAGCGGTCAAACACGTAAAAGGTTAGTTATCTAATAAATCTATTGTGAAGCTTCCGCTGGCCGTAGTCTTTTTTCAAAATCTCTGGCTCTTCAAAAAGGATATATGACTATACATTCAGGTACGGTCTCCGGTGTATTTTATTGGTAATAGAATTTAATTTAAATCGTTGATAACTTTTTATCGAACGGCTATGATTAAATTATACTACCAATAATATTAGGTATAGTAGAAATTTGAAGGGACAATATCGCCTTTTTATTGTGGTCTTTACTGCAAAAAGAAACAAAAATACAAAATAATGCTAATCAAGTAATTAACAAAGTAAAAAATACATTTTTCTATTGATAGTATAGTACTACAAGTAAAATGCACCGAAGAGTTGCCAATACATTTATGTTACAGAGAGAACCTAGATCTTCTGCATTAAACCACAGCGAGTTAATATATACGGCACCGTTTTTAGAATGTGATGTAGTAAACTAGTAACTCCCAATGCAGCAACCATGCTCATATATATCGTTGTTGGTATTATCCCGTATTTCTTTTTCTCTTTGGCATCAATTTATTTTGGCCCGTCATTGTATGCTTGTTAGTTTATCGGTCACAACTAAAATTTAAAGTACGAAGCTTAATTTGAAATTGATTTTAACATTTTCTATTATACTATATGTTTTAAGAATTAATTTGTAAATTGCTAATAACACATATATGAACGTTTCACATATAATTGTTTTTGGTTGCTTCATTCATTTTATCCATTGCATATAGGTAGTGGCTTAAATGATCAGAGTGGATTCTTTAAATACACCCAGACATTCATCCTATGCATCTTTTTAGAAAAATAATACCAATACGATGAAACAATTAGTACTAGTTTGAGTATACAGCGCAACCATGTAAGGTGTGGTACCATGGGGCATCATTTTGCAACTTGCAAGTAAGCTCTGTTCAAGAACCAACTCTAGCTAGTCAAGTTCGGTCATTATTTTGCCATGAAACCCAACATTCCTTTTGGTTAGTTTCCAAATCATTGGATGCCACATGGGGTCATGATCGAAGCTAGGTTGTACTACAATGAATGCCACACATCTCTTCTTAGTATATATGACAGGATATGATCAATAAATAAATTAACATGAACGGATTGGCGTCATGAAGGCCGAAGCAATGATCTGCCTCAATCAATGGATCAACCAGAGCATGATTTGATGTCGCTCCTTTTCATTATCTCATAGCCTGACAGAGTTGGGCAGTTGACGCCGCAAATTGTAGGAAAAGGAGATAAAACGATTTAGGCAGAGGCAGATTCCAGCCATCCGTTTCAGTTTCAGATCCAGTGAAAAAGTGGATCATAATTAATTAGATTGCTTTTTTTTAAAAGGTGAAAAAATAGATTGCTTCTTTTTTAGAACATGGGAAATTAGATTGCTTCCAAGCAAGAGTAGTGTACTTGATGCTTTTGGTGGAGTTTTTATCAGGTGGAACTTGAAAGGGACTCTTGGAAATGCAGTACACATGTAATACTACATCCGTCCCGAAATAAGATCATTTTTCATTTTTCCGTGTCCAACATTTGACCATTTGTCTTATTTAAAAAAATTGTATAAAAACTTAAAAAATTAGTCACGCATAAGGTACTATTCATATTTTATCATGTTCATATTTTATCATCTAGTAAGAACAAAAATATTAATCGCAATTTTTTTTAAAATAAGACGAATGGACAAACGTTGGACACGGAAAAACGAAAAATGATCTTATTTCGGGACGAAGGTAGTAACAACCAAGAGAAATCCGTCCGTAGGATGTGACGCTGGGTGCATGGGCTGATGTTTACCGTGAGAAGATGGTTACAATTGTTCATTTTGGTGAATTTATTGGTGATGACGCGGTCGCTAGAGAGTCTTAGTGGCTGTTTGGATCCAGAGACTTTTTTTAGTCCCTTGTCATATCGGATGTTTGGACGTTAATTAGAAGTATTAAATGTAGACTGATAACAAAACTAATTGCATAAATAAAGACTATTTCATTAGACATTTTTTAAGTCTAATTAATCCACGATTAGCAAATATTTACTGTAGCGTCACATTCACTAATCATAGACTAATTAGGCTCAATAGATTCGTCTCGTAAAATAGTCCATAGTATGGGGTGGGTTTTATTAATAGTCTATATTTAATACTTTTAATTAGTGTCCAAACATTCGATATGACATGGAAAAAAAAGTTTGGAGGATCCAAACACCCCCTTAGTTGTTGTTGTGCATGTAGACGGTATGCTTGTCACCGATAACAGATGCTCTACAAAGTCAGAGGCATTACGGTGATTTCAGTGCAAACTTAATTAATACCTTACGTACGTTGCGTATGATGTGGTACGCTTGTCGGACTATGAGGTTGTTTTTTAATCGTAATGTGTCTGAGTTTTTACACCTACTTAATTAAAATATAATTGGTATATGTCATGTATAGTTTTAAAAAACTAGCAAGAGAAAAAAAAAAGAAGGTAGGCTCTACTTGGACCGGAATTATTATCAAAGACATGATTTTACTATTTCCGTGGTACTTCTAGAATTGGAGCAGTTCCAGTTTCTTTTGAACTGTTCCCAGTTCTGATGTAGTTGGAGAAAATCACAAACCCTACAAATTGATAGTGTTACGATTTTTCCTCTCTATTTAATAAGAAAAAGTACACGTGTTATGAGTATTCCTCAACACCGAGGATTGAACTCCATGCGCCAGCAGTTTTGCAAAGAGGACCCTAGAAGATGGCCAAATTAACCTAAGCTCAGAACTTTTACAACAAAAGACTTTAGGAGATACCAAAAAAGCAATCAGGTCCTTCATTGCTTCTCTGTCTGGACGAAGACACCTATGGCGACGACGACGGTGATTTGAAGACCATAAGCAGCTGCAGATGAACACCAAGAAGGGAACCCAAACAGGGCCTTCGATGGAGGTTAAAGCTTCATTGACTACAACAAGAAATTTCAGCCACTCCTCGAAGATCCGTCTCCGTAGACAAAAAAAAGTCGACGTTCTTGCGGATGTATTGCCGGAGATAAAGCTGAAGGCCGGCACAACCCACTAAAACGCAAACCTGTAGCACATCCAGTTGAAGACGCCATGGGAAAACTCGGAGCTACCACCATGAGAGATCAATAACCATGGTTTTGCACCGAGACAAGAGGAAGCGACACCGGCGACCTCTTGAGCTTCACAGGGAAAGAAAAGCACAAACAAAGCAAAAGGATTAACCTTACTACGGGATATACCTGATTACCTGGACCCCCCTCCCCACCGCCGACGACCGAAGCCGCCGGAATCGAAGGGGAAGGGGGTCGGATGACCTCCGCTCTTCCTCTAGCCTCACGGCCGGCGCGAGCTCCGGCAAGTGGGCGAGCCGGCTACGCCGGCGGCACGGCGCACAAAAGCTTGGCCTGAGGGCGTAAGCGCATGCAGCCGGGCACGCGGCGAGTGCTCGCTTCGCTGGCTCTAGTCGCGGGGTGCTGGTCGCCTCCGCCTCCGCCGCTCAGCCTTTTCCTTCGAGGTGAAGGAAAAGCGGTCTTAGTTGAAAAAGTTTGGCTGTTTCAGCCAAAGAGCTTGGCTGAAACGCTCCGGATGAACCTGTGAACGGTGCAGCTGTATGTGGTGAGGCTCCTCTTGCCGAAGATTTGGTTTGCGGTCTCCGGATACCAGCTCATTATCAGGTGGAACTTGAAAGGGACTCTTGGAAATGCAGTACACATGTAATAACAACCAAGAGAAATCGGTCCGTAGGATGTGACGCCGTGGGTGCATGGGCTGATGTTCATCGTGGGAAGATGGTTACAATTGTTCGTTTTGGGTGAATTCTTTGGTGATGATGTGGTCGTTAGAGAGTCTTAGTTATTGTGCATGTAGATAGTATGCTTGTCACCGATAACTGATGCTCTACAAAAGTCAGAGGCATTACGATGATTTTAGTGCAAACTTAATTAATGCCTTGCGTACGTTGCGTATGATGTGGTACGCTTGTCGGGCTATTTGGTTGTTTTTTAATCGTAATGTGTCTGAGTTTTTACACCTACTTAAATAAAATATAATTGGTACATGTCAGGTATAGTTTAAAAAAGACTAGCAAGAGAAAAAAAAAAGCTAGGCTCTACTTGGACCAAATTATTATCAAAGACATGATTTTACTATTTCAGTGGTACTTCGAGAATTGGAGCAGTTCCAATTTCTTTTGCACTGCTCCCAGGTCTGAGTAGTTGGAGAAAATCACAACCCTGCAAATTCATAGCGTTCGATTTTTCCTTTTGTCATAATTAAGGAATTTCACGTGTTTTTCAATGTTTTCCCCCTTTTCTCTACCCGATTAATTCCAAACTTGCCATAGCCCATAAGCACGGTTAAAAAAAAAACCCAACAGAACGTGTGACGGCATCAGTGCATCACTATGCTGTCATGGAACCCAATCACAAAACTTTATAAAGTCAACAAAAAAAAACGAACAAACTCACGCGAAAAATTCATATTTTGTTTCATCCACTCCTTCGGACGGCCGCACGGGCGAGCCTCTGGTGAAGTGAAACGAATCTGACTTTTGACCGCGCCATATCGTCGCTCTCGCCGGTCGCCGCGCCGCCCACCCACCGCCACTGACAACCTCTGGCCCACCCAATCCGGGCCCACATGTCATTGCCCCGATGGCTACACTCCATGGCAAATTACTACTCCATCCCATAATAACTCATTTTTCATTTTTCCTTGTCTAACGTTTAACCATTTGTCTTATTTAAAATTTTTTACGAATTAATATTTTTATTGTTATTAGATGATAAAATATAAATAGTACTTTAATTTTTTTTAAATTTTTTATAAATTTTTTAAATAAGACAAATGGTTAAATATTGGATACGGATAAACTGAAAAATGAGATTATTATAACACGGAGGCAGTAATCTCCAGCACGGATGGGTCTGACTCCACCTCCGTGACCAGCCAGTGGCGCGTGGGCGGTCGCTTTCGGCCGACCGAGCCTCACGCGGGCGGACAGCTGCCCACCGCCCAAAGGGTCACTGACAGGGTGGGCCCGGTGGCGGGGAGGTCCACGTCGCTGGACTCGCGGCCCCCACCCCCCAACCCCGTCTCCAAAAAAGTGTCAGTGGTAAGTCGTAGCGCTTTCGCTGAGGGTGATTGTTTAATTAATTGGCTGGTAATTATCGCGTGAAATTACCCAAGAGCCCCTGGGCTTTTCTTGGTTAGTCTGTGCTGGATGTCACCAGCCGTCTTTAGGCTTTGTCATTGCGATTAGGCGAAAGAAAGAAAAAACATGTGACGTTGTGTGTGTGGGGAAGTCGTGCAAACTCGATCCATCGGTAAAATAGCTTTAGTTCTATGGAATCGTCACCGTATGCTATACGTACTCGATGGTTTGTGTTATACATGTATAATAATTCTAAATTTAGGTCATGCTTTTATCCAATTGGATAAATTAGCTCGTGTATCTTTATTATACTTAAATGGTCACCATATCTTTTGTTTTATGTATAGAGCGGTTGTAATTTTTAACATATCAATGATATGTTTATAATTTATGAAGGCATATTTATATTATTTGTGTAATCCTAAAATATATAAATGTTCTTCTTAAGAAGCAGACTTGTTAACCTAGTGATGTCTTTTGCTGCGGCTTATATATCACAGGAACCCATGGCGAGGACCGATTCAAGAGGTGCTCCACAGTTTTAGAAACCCGTTTGTATCAGAGCTAGGCATGGTGCGAATTGGACATTGCAAGCTCCAACTTATATATAATCCCAACATGTAAACAATTGTAAACTCCTGCTCAGGGGCAGATGTATCACCGGGGCTAGAGGGCTAAGCCCCCTCCTACCTGAACTGCTCAATTGAAGCCTCCTTAGCCTCCACAACAAAATTTCTAATATTACTGAAGAGAAAGAAAGACTGAAAATAGTTAAATTTGTTCAGCCCCTTCTAATATTTTTTCTGGATCTGCCACTACTCTGCTCCCCTTAGTTTCATAATACTGTCGTTTTGGACATTAGTTAAACTTTTAAAACTTTAACTATTAATAGCTTAAACATTTAGTTTGAAAACACTAGGATAACATTATATATGAGTCATAAAGAGTACTTTAATAAAAATAAACAAATAGATTTAGAAGCCTATAACGTTGTCCAAAGATAGATTTAGAAGATGATGTCGTTATAAAAAAACAACACTAATTATTAAACTATCCTCTTTCTAAAAAACCACCCTCTTTCTAAAAAAGAAATCAAAAATAAAAACCATTAAATTTGTACTCCCTCATGTTCAAGAACACAGTATCAAAAACAACTTTAACTGTTATTTACTGCTCTTCCTCGGTTTCACGATATAAGACTTTCTAGCCTTATCTAAATTCATTAGATTCATATGAATGCTAATGAATCTAGATGTATATATAAATTATATACATTCATCAATTGATAAATTCAAGCAAGTTTAAAAAGTCTTACAATATGAATAGATGTAGTATTATAGTAAACATATAGAAAAACTAACGAAACTATAATTTTATTATAGTTTATTTATATAACATATATATTTTAAAAAAGTATTTATGGTAAATTTCCTAATCCTATTTGAAACGATATGACAAGTATTACGAAAGCGGAGCAAGTAATCGCTTCGGATTTACCATAGAAGCAGGAAGCAGGCTGACCCTTGGAATACAAGTAGAGATACAACAGCCGAAGGGCAAACCGGCCAATGCACAGCCCTAATCCTTTCCCTTTCCAGTTTCCCAACCGAAATCACCACCAAAAATAATAAAAAATATCCACAGGAAAAAACAGAGAGGCCTCGGAGAAAAGCTGTATTCTTTCTCCGACTCCGCTCCAATGCCGTTGCCTCTCTCCTCGCCCTCCTCCTCCTCCTCCTCATAAGCGCGTGCAGGCCTCGCCCTCGCCTCGCCTCCGCGACCCCAAGCCCTAGCCAGCCTCGGCCCCCCAATCCCATCCCGCAGCGAGGCGCCACCGCCCGCCCAGCTCGAGCCGGATTCGCCGGGGGGCGCGCCGACCGATTCCCCGGGGGCGCGGCCAAGCGGAATCCGGCGGGGGCGAGGAGCTGCGCGCAATTTCTCGGGGGGGGGGGGGGGGGGGGGGGGGCATGGTCGTCGTCGCAGCCTGATCGGACCCCGGACGGACCGACGGCGATGGGGATGTCGGGGGCCACCAATGGCTGCGGCGAGTACATCAGGATCCCGGAGGGCGTGGAGGCGGGGAAGGAGGCGGTGAAGGGGGAGGGGGAGTGCCCCGCGGTGCTGCGGTGGCGCGCGATCCGGTGGTGGGCGCAGGTCGTCGTGCTCGGGATCTTCCTCTCCGGGGCCGCCGCGGCCGCCGTCGTGTTCCTCGGGCCCCTCGTCATAAAAAAGGTGCGCGCTTTCCCTTTCCCCGTCGGGTGGGGAAAGGTTTCTTGCCGACCATGAGATGTTTCAGATCTCACCTCCGTTCTTGAGTTCTGCTCAAGACGTTGCTGTAGTATCGTCGCCTGTTACACGATTTGATTTGTGCTGGAAAAGCTCCCAAATTCACCCTCCTTGTTTGCTTTGCTTCCCGCTCGTTGATGTTTGTTGATGCTTTTGGGTTGTGCTGTTTCTTTCTTTCCATGAATTCTCTACGATTGAGTAAATTCTTTCCCTCGACTACAATCCTAGCTCTATAATTTAGATGTTTAATAATTCATTTTTACGGCTGTATGAATTGGAGGGAGGGGATTAGGTGGTGGTGCTTATAATGGACTTGCAGTAAACAAATTATAGCGTCCTCCAGGATCTGGACTAATACTTGCAGAATATGGAATGTTCATAGATTTTCTCATAAAGTTCTGGGGACGGCTGGATCAAATGGGAATGTCGCTATTGAACGGATTATGCGCTGTGCCATGCGCAATATATATATATATATATATATATATATATATATATATAGTAAATATTCTTGGCAAGGAACGAAAAGTATCAATTAGCTAATACTGTCCAGTGCGGCAGTGCCTGTCAATTGGTATGCTGGGACTGAACAGTCACCCAATATGTGGGGTCTGCAAGCTTTGTTCTTTGGTGGTCTAGGTGCTTTCACTACTAGGTGGATGGGTGGGAATAATCTCACCAAGCAACTAGTTCGTGATATTTTTGGTTGTCAAGAGCATAACTGTTTGTTAGTCTCAACAACATGGAATTTAATCAGCTCATCTCTTCCAAAAGCATACCTACAAGAGCACATGGAATGGGCACCCCTAGCAAGTTCAGCCTGTGCTGGTGTTTGGCCCCTGGGTCCCCATGTTGGTGTTACTTGAAAGCATACCCTTCCGGCCAGTCTGTTGCCCGCAAGTAGTAGGAAGGAAATTATTTTTCCTGGCCTGTTTCCGTGGTTATGTTCTTGGCTATTGATTGTAGGGGGAGGGGGAGAGTACATGAGATGTATTTTTTTGGCTCTTAGATATCATACTGGTGCTGGATGATGAGTTTACGGTGTTTGGTGATATAGCTGGGTTGTTAATTTATCACTTGTCTTAAATATATCAATTCATGGCAGTAAGGGATATCTGGATGTTTCGATGGCGATGTCTGTCAAATAGGCAGAATGAGCCAAGCTATTCAGTTAAATGCCAGTCGTGCTTGTGGTTGGCACTTAGGCATGGGCCAACAAGTGGTCTTTGTTGGCTGTTGCTCTGTGTGCTTTCGCTAAAAGAAGAACTGATAGGAATAATGTGAAAATGCTACTGCTTCTTGATATTATGTTATATATCTACTAGATGTTTATTTTTCTCACTTATAGACGGATTAATTTGCATGGTCTTATCAGCTTCTAGCTGCATAACTGTCTGACAGGAAACCAGAAACGCCTTTTGTTTTACTAGTTCCAGCCCAATGAATATTGGAAGTAATGATTCCCTTGTTACTTATGCTGATGTGGTATATATACTCTGTAGATTGTGATGCTGTGATATTTCTTCTGCAAATCTTGTTCCATTGCTGACCTTGTTCTGCATGTTGCTGTCATTGGCAGGTGATTGCTCCGGCTATTGAATGGGAGTCAAGAACTTTCAGCAGGCCAGTCGTTGCTCTGATATGTTTTGGTGCAATTGCCTTTTTCCCAAGTGTATTGCTACCTTCTTCTCCTTTTATGTGGATAGCGGGAATGTCCTTTGGATATTTCTATGGCTTTTTGATAATTACAGCAGCGATGAGCATAGGCATGTCGTTGCCATACTTTATAGGGTCCACATTTCATTCTAGAATACACGTGAGTATCTTAACCTCCTTCACACTATACGCAAATATAAATATAAGTTAGAGAGTTTTATTTCCCTAAATATTGCAATTGGTGTTTGTTCTGCAGAGATGGTTGGAAAAGTGGCCGAAGAAAGCGGCATTTGTTAGACTTGCCGGAGAAGGGGATTGGTTCCATCAATTTAGAGCAGTTGCCTTACTTAGGATCTCTCCATTTCCATATATAGTTTTTAACTATGCCTCTGTGGCTACAAATGTCAAGTATGGCCCGTATATAGCTGGTTCAATGGCTGGAACGGTACATGAAACCTTCCTTGCAATATACAGGTTTGTACCTCTTGCAATGCTTCTTTTTCTGTTATTGAGATATCATGCACTTTGCTAATTGCTACTTAATTGCCTTGTTTAATTTTGTTATAACAGTGGGAAACTTCTCCAAAGCCTAGCTGTAGCTACTACCCAAGGTTCATTCCTGACGGTAGATCAGATAATTTACAACGGCCTTGGGTTTTCAGTTGCTGCAGTTTCTACCGCTGCAATAACTATTTATGCAAAGAAAGCACTTCAAAAACTCCAAGCAGACGACGAGCTGTGTTGATTGTTGATGAGCACTGGAGATCCTGCTCCGGATCAATCTTGATGCTAGTTTTTCCTTAAAATGTACTATATATACAGAGATGCTACTAATCTGGTTTCTAGTGTCTGCTACCTGACTACATTGATCTGAGAGAGGGTAATGCAACAACTGTAAAGAGAAAATAGAAAACCAGAAAACACTCCCCCTTTTCTCTCCTTTGTCTTTTGTTTTTTAACTTGTAGAGAAAATGCTGCCAAAACTATCAACTTCATGGATGTATTGAACCATGTTCTGTGCAATGTAAATTCGCAATCTGCTGCTTTCTCAAGTGGAAACATCTGTTCTGTTTCTTGATTGTGATCCTAATGAGAACAGAAAAATGTACTTGTCAGATGAAAGTAGCATCTATAACCACAGGCAGCATCTCCTTGTGTACCGTATAATATGTGATCTTGTACTGTTCAACATGGCTCTTAATGCGTCCACATGTTTTTATCAGGATCACTTGGACGAGATGATAGTATCTGCCTATCTGGCGTTTCTATCATTCACGAGTAAAATCAACTAAGGATATTGCTGGACAAGTTGATGTATCATGTAAGGATGGGCCTTCATTTTTTTTCTCGTTTACTCCCCACTGTGCGGTAGTTGTGAACTGTGCAAAGTTCAAACATATTCATGCACTCAGAACGGCCACCATAAATAATAACTAAATAGTTCAGCAGGCAATAAGCGCTAGATACAAACAGCTCTATCTTTTTGCTTTTATCTTATACTTATAAGTCAAAATTTAAATTTTCAGCCTTAAATTTAGAATGTATTTTGAGTTTTTTTTCATTATAGTTTATTTTTCAGCCTTAGTTTTAGATCATTAAAAACAAGTATATAAAATTTTTATTCATAAATTATTTGTTTACAAATATGCTGTTGAGCTTTTCCTTAAATAATCCAAACAGAAAGGGGTGGACTGCAATTTCTTCCCCGATCTTTCACAGAAAAGAAAAAACATAAACGCCCCATAGTTTGTTTTTCAGCTTAGGAGCCTTTGCCAAAATTTAAGTTTAACATTTAATTTTGAATTATTGTAGTTTGCTTTCCCACATTTGCTTTTGACTGCTAAGGACACATATATAAAAGCTTTACCAATAAATTATATTTTGACCACTGATAATTTGTTACAGCTTCAACAGGAGAAATGATAGGAGTGAAAAAAAAAGAAAGCCCATAGACTAGTTAGCTTTTTAGTAGCAAATTGTTGATTTATTAACTTTGGTCATATGGTTTCTACTAATGCAAACCTCAAGTAGACCAAGGGTGAAATGCAACTTGCCGTCCTATTTTAGGTAGGAATGGGATAAAACAGGAGTGGGATAAAACTCCAGTAGTAGTTCTTCCGCTCTGCATTGCGGTTCAGAAGAAATGACTGCTATCTCGTCTGGGTAGAGTGTCAAAAAAATGCATTTATATGTAACTACCCAAGTGAATTGATGGATCACCACTTCAGCATCTTTAGCTGAATAAAAAAAATGAAATGACTAATCAAAATCTCTAGGGAGGTTTGAAGTTTTGTCAAGTCCGATTCGAAATATGAGAGTGGATTCGTCCATACATTACTTTATTCACCAGGGTTTAAATTATATCTCTGTA
The DNA here is from genome assembly GCF_000231095.2 of Oryza brachyantha. Classification (NCBI taxonomy): domain Eukaryota; kingdom Viridiplantae; phylum Streptophyta; class Magnoliopsida; order Poales; family Poaceae; genus Oryza; species Oryza brachyantha. The sequence continues at coordinate 10,031,727 of NC_023169.2, read as the reverse complement.
TATTCTTAGTGGCAGGGGAGGGGGCCGCCCCATAGGCCCCCTATATCCCAGAGCCCATATTATAAATTTTTGAGGTAACATGTACAATGTTTAAATGTTTACCATAATAATTCACATATATAAATTATATATATTGATTATTAATTTATTATTATATAATATAATAAGTCTTGTTTAGTTTGCACTAGGAGACTGAAAAGTCATGATTGGCCTTGATTCTTAGTTGGTACGAATACCAAAGATTATAATTCCATTATTAAATTATAATAGGGTAACTCAGAGTTTAGTGATCGGCTAGGAAACTTTTGGCATAATTTACTCTAGAACTATCGCTGCTCTTGTTTACTGTCGGATGTTCTGCACATGAAGCAGTCGTCAAGAACAATTGGCCTTGATTTCACAGTTGACTCATCTTTGGGGGGATACATGCTCAATGCAGAAGCTATATTGAGGTCTTGTTTAGTTTCCAATTTTTTTTCCAAAAACATCACATCAAATCTTTGGATACCTAAATAAAGCATTAGACATAGATAAACCAAAAAACTAATTACACAGTTACGGAAGAAATCTTGAGACGAATCTTTTGAGCCTAATTAGTACATGATTAGCCATAAGTACTACAGTAACCAACATGTGCTAATGACAGATTAATTAGGTTCAAAAAATTCGTCTCGCGGTTTTCAAGCTAGCCGTGAAATTCGTTTTCTCATTCGTATCCGAAAACCCCTTCCGATATCCGGTCAAACATTTAACGTGACACTTTTCCAAAATTTTTTTCAAACTAAACAGCCCCTGATTTGAGCTCTTTTAGAGTACCCCATCTTCCCTCCTAGAGGTAAGAACTAAGAACTAGCGATCAATATTGATTATTGATTTATTTTATTTATTTTCATATCTTAACTAATAAAACATAACATCCAAGGAAAGTATTAAAATGCATAATCATGCTTTCCAAACTTAAATCATACAAACAAGGAATGTGCAACAATTATCGAGCTTTATAAAACAAATAAATGGTGGTTATAAATCTAGAAAAGTATACATGATGTACAAAAATAAAATTGGTTTTAATTTCAAAATATTTGAATCATTTTGTCAAAACATCATATTTTAAATAATTCCTATATAAGATGTACGTGCATATAACTTTGAGGATTTGAAATTACCTTTTACACACTAATACTAATTTGAAAAAAAGATAATCATCTTTAAAATTAAAAATAATTCAAATTCATAGTATTTAAATATAGTAAAATTTTAATTCAAAATAGGTACATTTATTTTATTTAATATAATTACGATTTTTAATATCCAATTCATGAAACACTCCTGCATTCCTTATGAGTCTAAAACAATTACCTTCAATAGCATTTAAATTACAATAAATGACATTTTTACCATCCAAGAGGTAAGAGTAACAACGGATGGTGTAAAATGCTTTCGGTGTAACTTAAAATAGCTTTGTTAATTTTCATTGTTAAGAAAATGATTGACTATAACGTCTGGAGTAAACATTCTAGCCCGGTTTACTCGATCCTGGCCATCTGTTTTTCGGAAACCCAAACAGATTGGATGATTAGTTTTTTATCGACAAAATTCATGCATAGCACCATTTTCTTTTCACTTATATTTATGCTTATAAGCTAAAATTTAAATTTTTAATCTTAAATTATAGTTGATTTTGGGGTTTTCTCATCATAGATTATTTTTCAGTCTTAACCTTCAAATCATAATAACACGTATATAAAAGTTCTACTCACGAACTATTTTTCAATTACAAATATATCGTTTTTATTTTTCCATTAAAAAGCCAAAATGACCTCACTTCGAGCTGGTTATGAGTGTCCTAGGTACGGAACAGTTAATTTATTGTATTATTTTTGAAATCAGGCGCCATTAACCTATAAAAAAAACAAGTACCAGGTACAGAAATAAATCTCCATTGCTTCCATTTGATTCTGTAGCACCTCCAAACAAGGCAAATTTACAGGTTTCACTTTGGCAACCACAGTGGTAAATGATGCTGCAAAAGCACCAGACTTGCTCTCTGCCGAATTAACTGACTTGTCTCCAAACAATGACAATCTCAATGGAAGTTTCATGAACAATAAATATGGTGTCATGTAGGCAATTTTGATAATGTGACAAAGTATTAATGGAGAGAGATGAAATGAGTTTCATGAAGATAAAATCTTCTATGTACTGTTACCTAGACAACTTTTGTCTTATATGTAACCTAAGAAACAATAATAGATGAAACTATGCATTGAGAGATAGGTGTTTTATTCTTGTTTTATACTTTTTAGATGACATATCATTTTAGGTAATCGTGTCTATAAAACTTGTACTGAGGATGGCAAAAAGCATTAAACTTTAGAATCCCATGCGACCAAAAGCATTGAACTCGATCCAGTACAGAACTAGCAAAATAAATGCTCCATGGAGAGATTTGTGCTGGTTGCATGAGCAAATGCATCCAAGAGGATCCAATCATACAGAGTGATCCAAATGATGCAGTGATGATACGGATCTCACACCATTAAATTATACACCTCATTAAAAAAAATCAATTTCTAGTATGAATCTGAACAAATGGGTGTGTAGGTTCATCCCAAAAATAAGTTTTTTCTGTGACATGGAGATCGAACACCAATATCATGCATGAAAATATGTTGAGGCCTATTTACTCATCTAAGAATGAGCAACGTACAGTGAAAAATGAAACCTCAGAAGCTGATCTGAAACCCTTTCGCATTGCATCTCAGGTTGCTTGAAGTTACAATAACCAATAACACGTCAAAGCCCAAACAATCAAGAAGGTAATTGAAATCTCCATAGTGCATAAAATTATGGATCTTCCACGTTATGCAACTGACAATCACACAATTGTGTAGGCCATATAAAAAGATACACAACAAATAGCTTAGTATCTAGTCTCGAAGATTCTTCCATCGGCTTCTTGAGTCTCAATGCGATATTGTCAGTCAGAGGGGATTTATCCAATAATGTCGCATCATCTGCCTGAAGGCAGAAGGCACGACAAAGCTAAATCAAACTATACACCTAAACTGAAAATTTCAGTGACAGCTAAATAAAAGTTTTTGTGGCTTCTTTCCACAGACACTTTTCTTGCTTGATGAGGTTATAGCTAGACCAGACTACAGTCTTAGGATTACAATAAGAAGCGAGCTCTAATTGCCAGCACAGTTATGCTCTTTATGCAGCTCCTAAATGCTGCATCAATCATGTAGACTCCACAGCAGCTGGTGCTGCCACTGCAAGCTTCTTGCTACTTGAGCTCTTGTCATCAGTCTTCTTGCCACCTTCGGTGGCCTTGCCAGATGCTGATTTTGAACCTGAGGTAGAATCAGGCTCATCATCCTCAACAACAAGCTGTACAGGACGCTTGCGGCCACGATGCATATGGCGCTCACAGTATTTTTCGTTGGCGATAGCATTTCTCCAGCACCGCCATTTTTTTCCGTCAGTTCGCCGGCACCTCCCAGGTTCTGGCTCTGGGTTCTTCCCAAAGTCCAGGCAGAGTGTTGCCAACCCCATCACTGCAGCAGTGCAAATCAATTAGAATGCCTGAAATAACTCTAAGAACATGGAAGAATATGGTACTTAAAGGCATATCACACTACATTCAATAAGTTCTTTAATCCCTCAATATCATAGCATGTAACAAATTAAATTTTTATGGAGGGTTTGCTGAAAAACCATGGGCTTGCTATTACACTAAAGAGTTGCCCTACAAAAACTGCACATAACTACCATATGTACTTGTGGAATGCATCATGAAACCTCCAAAAAACATGTAACCAGTTCTCATAAACAGAACATAGATTATTGTAGAAGTTAGAAGAGCCTACATGTTGGGTACTTCTGGGCACCTTCAGAAGATGCACCAGTAACACTCTTCCATATGGGAAAGACGAGATGAGTAGGCACGGGTACACGGGCAGCCATATATTGGTAGACCCGAGATTGCTGCTCAAGCTCTTGTAGTTGCATCGCAGTGAATGCCGCCCCAGCACCAACTGGGACAGATGCAACAAGCACTTTCATTTCTTCTTGGAGTGCTGCAGTCGCTGCGGCTGTCAACCAAAACCACACACTCTTTTAAGCCAAGAACTTTGCAGAGTCAATAAAGTATAGGCACTGAAATTAGTACATGCATGCATAAGTACTTAAGTCTACTGAACAGTAAAGCAGCTTGACATTGCAAATACTGACAAAACAAAGATAGAAAAGCAATAATAAACTCTAAATCTCATCCTTATTATATGGCCCGTGTTACTAAAGATTAGAAAAACAACAAAAGGGAAAGGAAGAAAAAAAAAGAGACATATGGCTTCAATTTTTGGTTTCTTGCAGGATTACATATCAAACGCAGACAACAAAGTAGCAAAATCTAAACTACTTGGTTCAAAACTGATTTGTGGACTGACAGTATCCTAAATCTTTTTCTTTCTCTGAGATGGATTGTATCCTCAATCTTTGTGCCTTGAATGACTTGTTAAGATTTTAGCAGCACAGCAGACAAAAAAAAAAGAGTAGAAAGGAACAAAAAGGATCACTAAATGTCGAAATCCCCTTAAACCTAGTGAGTGGACTTCAAAGTACACTTAAATCTGTAGCAAAAAGAAAAAAAAACAGCAGCTGAAGTGCATAACATACAATTTCAGTCTCCCTCAAAAGGAAAAAAGAGAGCAGGCATTAGCACAGCTAAATTCGCAAGAACAAGCTACAACCCTAGCATTGGAGCAAACCCCTCCACTAATCTGTTTCTACCGCAACTATTCCTACCCAACGACGGCCACAGATGACAGGCTCCCGGTGCTACAAGTCCATGATACTCTCACGCAGCGCCCTAGGTAGGGTTTCCCCCCGCAAGATTTTACCGAGAAAGCACCCAGGGAGCAGAGAAGCGCGAGCGCGCGCGTACCGTACCTTCCTCCGGATCCTCGACGGGGACGGCGTCCTCGACGAGCACCAGATCCCTACACACGCCCCCCTCCTCCTCCACCTCCACCTCCTTCCCCTCCTCCCCCTCTCGATCCGCCCTCTCCCCCTCCTGCCCCACCGCCACCGCCGCCGTCACCGGGCTGCTGTTACTCTCCCCCTCCCCTGCCCCTGCCCCTCCCGCTCCCCCTCCGCCGGGAGGGTTGTTGGCGGCGTCCTTCTTGGCCTCCCCCTCCGCCGCCATGCTCCCGCGCAGCCGCAGAGAGGGATTGGATCGGAGGGAAGGGAAGGGAAAGGCTGGTGGTGGTGGTGGTGGTCACTGGTGATACGGAGGAGGAGGAGGAGGCGGCTCCCCTCTCCGCTCTCGCTTTGACGGGGAAGAGAGAAGGGCGTGTGCTGTGTTGCTCTGAGGAGAAAAAAAAGAAGAAAAAAAAGTGTGGGTGAGGGTGCGGTGTGGTGCTATCAGGTGTGGGTGCAGATGAAATTGTTATGGGCACACATGACATCCCCCCTTGTTATTATAGGGTTTGGTGTGTGGTGGTGGTGGTGTTGGATTTGGGAGGGTTCATGGGTTGGGTACCTGGGTGTGCTTTTTGCTCAACACGGGGTTTAGAAGTTTCTACTTTTGGGAAGGGGTGGGAGGATATTTAAAAGGGCTATTGGAATGTTTGGAAGGGGTATGGGGTGAGTTGGTTTAATTATGAATGGGTTGTAGTTTAGTTTAGCTTAGGGCTGGTTTAATTCGTGAAAATTTTTGTGTTGGGTGTCACATCGAATGTTTGATAGGATATCGTAAGACTATTTTAACGACTAATTAAAAAAATTAATTACATAAGGTGTCTGTAAACCATGAGATAAAATTTTTAAGGATAATTAATTCATCATTAGCACGTGTGAGCTACTTTAGCATTTATGGCTAATCATGGACTAATTAGGTCATAAAAGGTTCGTCTCACAAATTCCTTTCAAATTATGCAATTAGTTATTTTTTAACTATATTTAATGCTCTATACATGTGTTTAAAGATTCATTGTGATGGGTAAATGCGAAAATTTTGGGGAACTAAATAGGGCCTTAGGCAATGATGTTGTGATTATTTGATATGTCACATGTTAAAATAGATAAGAAGTGCTACATGCATAAAATATTTATTTAGTTGAAATATTGAGGGAGGATTATATATCATCGTCTATGGTTCTTAAAAGCAGGGCCGTCCGTTCTTATCCTCACCCCCACGTCACGAGAGAACCATCGCTGTTGCAAAAACCAGATACAATCATGTGGTTTGTCAAAAAAAAAACAGTTTCTTTTCTACATGAGCACGTCAAATCCACCACAGTTATATCACCTATTGTGGTGCATGGCTATATTACTAGTATTAAAAAAAGGAACATTCATGATATGTATGCTACGTTTCTATTCCAAAATCATGTGTTTTGCTTATAGGATACACCAAATTCTAAAAATATGTTCCTGTAATCTGTGATATTATTTTAATATTTTAACGTTGTGATGTATAACTATGCAGGATTTTTTTCTGATAGCAATCTTTTTTATCTGCAAACTGGGTTTTCTTTTTTTTTTGGGGGGTAGGGGGAGGGGTGATTGTATGGAAAAAAACCAAATGACATATTTACAAATGAAGAATAATTTGCGAATAAAACTTTTATATACATATTCTTAACGATCTAAAAGCTAATGTTGAAAATAAACTCGGTAATAAAACCCTCAAAATTTAAATTTTGGCTTATAAGCATAAACAGAAGCGAAAAGATTAGGAGTGTTGATCTTCGATATTCTATTACACTATTATCACTCACCAGTGATATTCTCCTCAGAGAAACTACAGTAGAGCTATTTTGAGTTAAAGTAAAGCTACTTTGAGTTAAAGTAAGGTATATTCCTGAGCCAAAGCTATATATGTCGAATGACTTTCATTTTGGTTTAGTAGTCAACAGTTCACTCCAAAGCAGATAGTGCTAAAGAAATTAGAAACACACATAATGAATATCGTCAATTACAACTTTATTAATTATTTCAATATTTACTAGTGCAGATAAATATAATAGCAAAATTAACTTTGTTCATCACCTTCGAGAGCACAAATGTTACCGGTGGCGCGACACGCTTATCTAAATGCTTGCGTGTATATATATATATATATATATAGATTTATTAGTATTTATATAAATCTAGAAAAGACTAGATAGTCTTATACTATGAAACGGAGAAAGTATATTAAAAGCGTGACATGCATCAATATTGGAGACTTATGCTTAACTAATTATGTCGCTTTATATAGTAATCTCAAACGTTTTTTAGAATGCTTTTTTGACATCTGTCTGATATGGATGGGACGATGACTATTCCTAATATATTTGCGTGGAGAGATTCTTGATACATACTCCTTCTGTGAAAAAAAACTAATTCTCCGATTTTCGTGTTCAACGTTTGACCATCCTTTTTATTTGGAAATTAGAAAAAAGTAGTCACATGTAAAGTACTATTCATGATTTATCATCTAATAAAAACAAAAATATCAATCGTAAAAAAAAATTAAATAAGACCCCAGAGTCAAAAATTATAGGTAAACAGTGAAAAATTGGTTTATTTTAGGACGGAGGTAGTACGTACCTACGTACATACATCACTTTTGCTCAACGTGGTATGTTGATGCTAATTTGTTTTATTGAGGGGCAAATTGTATCAAACAATATGTGAACTCCCGAGCAAACCTTGTACAAGGTGATGGAAAAGATCTAAAGGCTCTACTACATAGGCCGCGTTCGGCGGGACATTATAAGTTAACTTATGCCCAATACGTAAAACATAGTAATAGATTAGTACATGATTAATTAATTATTAAAAATATAAATAGATTAATATTATTTTTTAAAACAACTTTTCTATATAAATTGTTTACAAAAAATATACCGTTTAGCAGTTCAGGAAGCGTGCGCGTGGAAAACGAGAAAGGCAAGTTAACTAAGGGGGACTTCCCGAATGCGGCCTATTACAGAGAAAAAGTGAAACTATAGTTCATAATATTGAATTTTAGGGAGACTTTAATTACCATCATAAACTTGAATGAAGGTTTTGCTATTAACTCTTTCCGGTGGCGACCCATAACAAAAATTATCAGGATCTTATACGTGTCATAACACATATAATATTATTATTTTTAACTAATAATATGATTAATATAGATCAAAATAACTAAATATTATAATTTCACCCCGTGTAATATGACCCCGGCTAGCACACTATAGGAGCATAAGTGGTTCTTTCAAAAAGTACTTATGTTGAAAAATTTTATCGAAATTAGGCACCTTATGGAAGAAATGTAGACAAACCTAGCATTAATTGCGACCTAGAGTGATGTCAATATTGAAGGCTATCATATATAAATCTAGAGGGCGTTCCTGATAGGCTGCTGTCTACATTGAAAAACAACAGCTCAAGGCCCATATACGATAAACAAGTGAAAAGTTCCCATGAAGAAAAAAGGAAAACTCTTAACATATGATGATACCCTTTTGTATTGTATATATATTGGCATGTTAGTATTTTTTAAATATATATAGAAGTTGATCCAGCAATATCCAAAATTTTAGATACACCATTAAAAACTTGTTGACGTCGAAATGTAATCGCGATGACGTGTCACATCCGAAGGCCTAAGAGTCACTTCTTAGAACGCTTCAGTGCAAGACCTAAATTCTTATAAGGTGCGTGGGCGTGCCAGTCAGTTTGATCCTGCAACTGACAAGATAAACAGTAAAACAAGCTGATCGACTATCGAGCTGATAGGTAACTGAGAAACCAGTCGATCGGACGTTACTGTAACAGTATTTAGCCGATAGACTGATCGATCGACTGTTAAAAGCTTGGATCGTCTGAGAATCCAATACATGTAAACGCAAGTAGTTAAATAAACAATGAATAATGTGTTGCGATCGGCCAAAGCCAACTTGCATGTAATTCTCATGAGCCGATGCAACATAAATAACTACCGATGTAAGTAAATCTAGCCGATTGGTATAAAAATAATGCAATAAGGTCATCGGCTACTCTATTGATATAAATATGACAAGCATATAGATCGGCAAAGATCATCGGCTATAAATGACTGACAAGCAACCAAGATCTATAACATTTCTAGCCTAGATTACTAGGAATAAGCGTAGAAGATCGGACCAAACCGAGATAGTTCAAGATTACGCCTAGCAATGTCAGGATGGACACTAAACAAATCTAGATTGCTATTAAGCCGATGAACCGATGACTGATAACTTATCGGCTGGTACTCCGATAAAACAATGAGTAAGATACATCAGCACGATATAAACTATTTGATAGATGTAATCTGATAGATCAGACTAAACCGAGACAATATAAAATTGAATATGTTAAATAGCAAATATTAAACCAACGTAAATTACCCAAAGTGGTCAACCAGATCAACTCAAGATACAGAAGTAACTCAAGTTGAAACTGCTACGATAATTAGCAATCATGGAACCAAATTAGAATATTGGATTGAACCGAGATAGTTCTAATCTAGTCGATACGATTACCGTGGCCAGCAGAACGTAGGATTTACCCCTCTGCTGAAGATCAAGACGATGCAACGGTGCGTCAGTTGCCAAGTTCCGCCGGTGATGAAACCTTGCTGAAGAGGGTGGCGATGCGCTGAGAGTAATTGATCTATATTATGAGAAGTAGATAATTTACGATGACCCCGGACATACATATTTATACCCGTGGGTGAATACGAGTCCATGTCGAACACGGCACACGTTTTCTAATAGATAAAAGGAAATAATAAACTCTATTTTGACTCTATCTCTAATCCCTATTGAATACGACACGGTTTCTAATAGATAAAAGAAAACAAATAAGTCCCGATCGGACTTTAACTCTCTTAGAGATAAAGCAAAAATCCTAAACTAACTATGATTAATAGATAAAATTACGCCATCATGTCTTGGTCTTCCCGATTCCCTATTGGATTTGAACTCCTTCGAATAAAATTTCCATCTATAATTGTACCTTTCCTTATTCGAATCCGATAAGAAATTTTATCAAACTTTGCTATTAACAAAACTACAGATTAATTATTATGCCACTTTATTGTAAGCTTAAGCCTTTTGGATATATCTCAGACGATGCACCACTATTCAATATAATGTTTATGTGCAGGGAACGAGTCCTGAAGATCATATCAAGAAAAAAAAAATCATAGTTTGGTTATATTGACATAGGCAAATGCCACTTTACATTTGTTTTTGGGAAGTCACAAGATACTCCCTCTGTCCATAAATATTTAACGCCATTGACTTTTTTATACATGTTTGACTCTTCGTCTTATTTAAAAAATTTACATAATTACTAATTATTTTTATATCATTATATTTATTGTTAAATATACTTTTATGTACATATATACTTTACATATTTGACAAAAAAATTGAATAAGAAGGATAGTCAAACGTATATAAAAAAGTCAAAGACGTCAAATATTTAGGGACGGAGGTAATATAATATAGACCTTATAGGAGGTCATAAACAAATCAAAGAGAATGATACATTTTTAATAAATATGATACCTTGTTTAATCTAAAGAGAAGAATAAATATGATACCTACAAGACAGTTATAGGGCAAAGTAGTTAGCTAGGATCGGTGTTGGCAGTCAAACTATCTATAATAAAAATACTTTTCATTGGATATTCTGTTAAGTCGCAGAATGAAAACATGGCTAATCAGAGGCTACCAAAGTTATGTCATTTTTTGGGGACAGCAAAGTTAAGTTTCATTTCACATGGGTGAGCGTAGTCAAACTCCAACTGTTTTTAGAGATTGGCTGGCTTTCTGCGAATTTTGGCCTCGCATGTCAGCCTTAGCAACACACATTCATGGCCAGCCCCGAACCCGATAAAGAGAGAAGAGAGAAAGCAACAACCGAGCTGCCCAGTGCCCCCACCTTACATATATTGTACTGGTTTCTGTTATTTTTCTAGATAGACAATTGTTTCTAAAATCTAGACTGAGCTAGCTCAACAAAATTAATTAGGTTATGTACATAGCAATATAGCATATATTCTTCGTTACATGTCATGATGAAATGTTTTAAATCTTCTATCACAATTCACAAAAAAATGCTTTACACCTTGGTGACGAGACACACAAATATTTGCACTCCTGTCTTTTTCTTCTGTTTTGCTTATATGTCAGAATGCAAATTTTTAACTTTAACTTTAAAGTTGATTTTAGTTTTTTTTACTGAAGTTTACTTTTTTTTAATTATTGATTCTGAATCGCTAAGAATACTTATATAAATGTTTTATTTATAAATTATTTTTTACTTACAAATATATCGTTTCTGTTTTTTAATAAAAAACCAAATAATCACTCCGTTTTAACAAAATGATATCAGGCAGGTAGATAGCCCGATGTCTACATGTCATTCGAAGAGTATACGTTATACATAAAATATTAATACTCTGATAGCATCTAAATTTGTGTAATAGTCAAGTGGGACAGTTGCTTCACTTACACATGCCAACTCTTAAGTCGTGTGCACAAGCGGTACCATTTGTGCTAAGCACTATTAGTGTCTAATGATTTTCTATTATAAAAAAATAAATAGGTTGAGTTGAAGGTTTTAAAATTTCAATAGTAATATTTGAAAATTCAGTTGAAAGTTTTGAGTTTTGGGTTGATAGTTTCAAAATTTGAGTAGAGCTTCTTAAAATTTCAATTGAAAGCTTTAAAATTTGAAATGGAAGTTTGAAAATTGAATAGAATGTTTTGAAATTAGAGTTGAATTTTCTAATTATTAGTAGAAAGCTTGGTCAAATCTTTTAATTTGAAATACATTTTTTTGGTTGAAAATTTATCTATTACAAACTTTACTCAAATTTTACATGTATTCACAAACAACACAACATTTGCAGTATAAACTCAACAATTATCCAATCTTTTAAACAATGATCTTGGATAGTTTTCCATCCCTACTTGAATAGGCCCAAAACATGCGGGGGACTTTCCTCCCCATGCAAGCACACACTCTAGTGGTTTGTGTTACCACTATATATTTGTATGAGTGTAGCAACGGAAACTACTGGCCGGTATGCACGTGCGAAATTGCTTCTCAAAGTGGTTATTAGAAACACTAAGGCCGCGTTCGGTAAGAGAGAGAAAGTGGGTTAGTTATCTAGCGTGGAAACGTAGTAATAGATTAGTACATGATTAATTAATTATTAATTATTAAAAAGTATAAAATAGATTAATATGATTTTTAAAAAACAACTTTCCTATAGAAAATATTTGTAAAGAGTACACTGTTAGCGGTTCGAAAAGCATGCGTGCGGAAAATGAGGGGGTTTAGATAACTTGTTGTGGGTGCCAAACGTGGGGCCACGTTCGTTTGTATGACTTAATAAGCTAGATTATCTCGCTTTTTGTGTGCGCGCTTCTCAAACTGCTGAACGATAGGCTTTTTTCCCCAAAAAATAGGGTTGATTTGGAGACCCTTGTTGACTTCGTGGCTGAGAGCTAGGTGAGGAAAAGGATTGGGAGGGATCCAACTCTTAGGAGCACATCAACGGAGAGTAGTACTCTTGAATCCAAAGTTCACGAAAAACTCCTTGTGTCTCTCTTGTGATTTCTTCTATTACGCGCAAGTTTTCATCTTGTCTCTGCATACATCCTCTCCTCATAGTCACAGGAACTTCACCTAAAAAGGGGATTATTTGAATCCATCCTTGTCAAAGCCAGACCGTCTGATCAGCTCCCTCGGTCTCACTCGGGAGAGCCAACTGAATGGTCCAACAGTTTTAACCGCTGCTGCTCTAATTGTTTTTCATCAACAACTATTCACCCCCCTCTAGATGACTTCTTAGGGACTCCAATCCTGACCTAGTAGATCTATGGTACGTAAATAGTAGGGCAATCAACCACATGATCTAGGCTCGCTCTATCTTCTTTGAGCTTGGCACATCGATGGTTGGCACCATCAAATTTGGTGATGGCTCCATCGTCAAGATGGAGGGCTATGGAACCATTCAATCGATGTTTTGTATATCAGGGTGGCATATGAGACGGAAAGCATAATGATTCACAGGAGACAATGGATTATCTAGGTTCGGGCCTTCAAATACGAAGTAATATCCTACTGCTGCTTGGCAAGGTTTATCCGTGTGTATTGATAGGTGTTGAATATCGTGCCCTTGAGAGACCTCCCATCTTCCCTTATATATAACCAAGGGATAGGATTACAATGTATGTAACCTAGCAGAATACTACAATGGTTTCCTTATATTTACATGGTACGTTTGATTGGGAATCTATTCCCTACAGTGGGATACAAGGCAACACATTATTTGAGTTCTAGTCTATCTCATATATTTTGTATTCGGACTATTCTCTACCCATAGCCAGTTATGTCTTCTATGTGGGGTACCCATATCCATATTGAAATCCTAGAAGAGTATCCTAGAGGAGGGGTGAATAGACTTCCCTAAAAAAAACACTCCATTCACAACGTTTAGTAGGTCGAACCGGTTGACGCTCTTGGCCTGTGGCCGAGAGCTCTGGTCGGACCGTCCGGTTATGAACACCGGACCGTCCGGCCAGCCAAAAGAGTGATTCTGAGAATCATCTTTTGCAGTGAAGTTTCATGGAACATGCATTGTGAGTGTGCAAAAGATAGGAGAAGAGAAGTGTCAAATCAATAGAAATAACAGTAGAAAGAAAAATAGTGACACGGTGGATTTTTCTACCGAAGTTCGGATCTTTTATCCTACTCTCCGTTGAGACGCTCCTACGAGTAAGATCTCTCTCGATCCTTTACCTTACTCAGCTTTCTCTCACGAGATAACCTTGGGTCTCCAAATCCACACCCCTAAATTGAGTTGATCCTTTGATCGACCACCAAGGTCAAGATCAAGCGATCCTTCTCAACCCTAGGTCGTGATTTGCTCTACCCAGCAATCTCCTAGACGAAAGCCCGAGCTTCTCCACTATCAAGTTACCTAATTTTCTTGTGAAGGGTAGGCGGAACCTTCATAATTAAACTTCTCGGGTAGGGTTGAAACTGGTTCGAATATTTTCCATCGGACCAGAGCAATTTTTGGATACGGGTTGATTCGGTCAGATAGTTCTAGATATTTTCGGATTCGGAATTGAAGTCGGATTTTTTTTGGATACAGAAACAAATACAGTACGAGTGATATCCGTCGGAATCGGATAATGGTCGAAAAATATCTGAAATTATTATGCGGATATCTAGATTGTAGCCCAACTCAAATTGCTGCCCAACTCCTCTGCCTGGCCTGGCCCAACAGCCAGCACGGACTCTGACCTCACCTCTCACCTCACATACTCACGATCGCACTTGCCTGCCTGCCTGGCCGCAGCCCGTAGGCCGCACACTCGTACAGCCGTCGCCGCTGCCGCCTGTAACAGCCCTAGGCTATAAGTGCACTTTTTGTCCTTTAGATTGCATAATTACTATATTGCAATTTGATCATATACGAAAACAAAATTAACTCTAATCGGTAAAATTGAAACCACTTCTAATTGAACAATAACTTGAACAGAAGTATACATGTTTAACAACTTATTCAAATACTAGTTTATTTATCACCAACAAATATAAATTTTGTAGAATTTTAGCTCTCTGTCTTGACCTCCTGAAATTTCAATCTAACTTTCAACCTAACCATTTTCATCTTTTCATCAGATTTAAAATACTTAGAATTTATGTGTGAAATTTTGAAAAATAGAACCTATAAACCAACACCTATCACCACACCAAATTCCTGATTTTTTGAACATATTTTACCTAGTATATCGAATTTACCAAGAGAGGAAAGAAAATAAATCCTGGAAATTGCAAGAATGAATTTATACTCAGTTTTTCACCCACCTCTCTCACCTTGATAGAAAACCATGACTTGGGCCAAATTGTCACTGATCTTGGGTGCCTCTTTAGCTCCAAAACACACCCTTGGGCATGCTCCCACCTCAGGACTTAAGGGGGGCAGAGAAAACCCCTTCTTCTTCCTCCCCATTTATATTCTCTGCTTGTTATTTCTTTTCCTCCTCAAGCTAAGCTCTCATCTCATCTCACTTCTCCTCTCCAAACCCCATTCAAAAGCCCAAGATCAATACCTGCATGTTAGACCACAACAATCCCCATCATCCAAGCTTTCCATCTATCCCAACATCTTGCACATGCATGGAGAGTTGAGAGAGTTCGAGAAGTAATAAGAGAGTGGTGGTTTCAGCTTGCAGGGCTGCAGCAGTAACATTTTGTTTTCCTCCATTTGGTGAGCTTTCTTTTCATCCATGGTGCCTCTTCATCCATGGTGCCTCTTTTGAATCCCCTCCATGCTGAACATCTATAGAAACGTTCTATAGGTTGTCCACTCCATTGCTGCAGTTAGAAGGTGGCTGCATGTCACCCCGAGTTCATCTCTTTTGATTTTGGTTGAAGCAGCCCGAGGCCTTGCTCTGTCTCTTGCCATCAGTTCGAGGCCTTAGCCTCGCACGACCCTACGTCCAGGTTGCTGCCATGTGAGAGAAGTTCGGTGGAAATTGGAGAAAAGGGGAGTGAAAATAGAAATCTATTTCTAAAATAGCTATTGAGCTGAAAGAGGTATGAACTTTAAAAATCCATAACTAATTCATATGAACTCTAAATTCAGTGAACCAAATTCCTATAGATTCATAAAACAGAGCTATTCAATGTTGTAAAATAAAAATAACCAACTTTTATACTGGTTTTCTCTATAGAAAATATAAATAGCTATATGTATCCCTTGTGTGGTCTAGCTCTTAATAAATTCATAAGAAATTATTGGTCAAAACTAAAATTGTGAAACCATTTATATTGAGCTGATATTTTAGTACTCTTTGCTGTTGTGAAAATGAGTTTGACAACACTACCTCTTAAATCATGTTTAGAAGTTTATTTAGCATTCCCATAATTTTAACTTGTAAAATCCATAAATAAATAATGACAACACATATAGCTATAAAATAATTTTTCATAGGACCTGTGAATGATTTACTTCCCTCTAAAAATAATCATACTTTTAAAAACTTGGTTTGAGATGAAAGTTGCTTGTAATACTCTAAAGTAGACTCAAATATTTAAAGAACTACCATTATATGACCTAAAAGCTTTTCATTTTCATATCTCCTAAACTATAAGTGATAATCTGGTGATTCTTTCACCTAAATTCAATTTAATATGTACTCTACCCACTTTATTTATTTCATGATTTATTGATCATTTTGCATGTACATGTTTATTTGGCTTTTATTCGCATATTGCTTCTTTTCAGTAGATTCGGAGAATCTGGAGAGTAATGAGCCATATCCAAAGGAGGATACTGACTATCCTCGGCTGCAAGGAAAGCACCTAAGCATATATAACATATGCTTTCTCTATAAATATTTTGGCTGCGAAACTATACCAATATTTATGCATGGGTTGTCTATATGTTAAAACGTCGGTTTTAGGTGAATGGGCAGATCCTATTTATACATTTATTCCTTGTTATATGCTGACCATATACCTTATTGCCATTGTATAGAAGTGTTAGGGTTGTTTTATTCATCAATGCTTAGCCATGCTTAGTGCTAATCGAACTATGGCCCTGTTTCTTTTAGCTTAAGATTATTATAATCTAGATTATTGAGTCAGATTATTATAAGCTAGATTGTTATAATCTGTAGTAAAATAAGCTATGAGTTGTTTCTTTCCTAGACTATTAGAGCCTAGATTATTGGGTTTGCAAGTCTAAAGAGGGAGTGGGGTGGCATGGTGGGTAATTTTTCACCCAATAAACTAAAAAAAGCTCACATAAATGAGATTATCAGATTATAATAAGCTACTTCAATAAGTTGTCTGTTTCTTTCGGCTTACTCCCAATAATCTGGATTATAATAATCCCAAACTGAAAGAAACATGGCCTATATGGATGGACAAAGCTATTAATTGTGATATGTGGACAATATGTGTTAATGGGCATAAAACTTGAGCACTTACACTAAATAATGGTTGATGAAATATGTTGGACTTGGACGGGTGATAGGGCGATGATGGGAGGTTGGTTTCCCCTAATGCAAGTAGCCTTGTCTGGGTCATTAAGGACCGAACATTTTAACATCTATTCAAGCACCCTATGTGCTTACCACATACTGTATATGGGAACTAGTTTGTCCTAATATTGGTTCTACTATGATCATTTATACCACATTGGAGAGACGTGAGGGCAGGTAGCCCTTTGGAGGGCCTCGGGTGCCTATCTTGGACAGGCGTGCCTCCCGTGTGGCGCGCCCGCCTTGGTTACACCATACGCACGTGACTGAGTCGTCGGGAACCCCAGCGTGATATATGTTATTGGGGTTAGGCCTCCTTTTATATTGTAAGAGGCTCCCACAGGTGCCTGGACACATGTTCTAAGGGTAAAAGAAAATACATAGTTTGAGGACATTTAATGCCATCTAATCCGAGGCATGCAGTGACAGCGCACGGTGTTTTGTGTGTGGGCCACATCCCATTGAAGCGTGGGCGGAGCGGCCGAGGTCTCTTCGACATTAAATGCAGAAGAATCCCGGTTCCTTTGTATCCAAGGTACGGTGGAGGTAACAATAAAGCGCCTGAAAGATAGGACGTTGGATCTCCCATGGAGGGAAAGACAAAAATCTCTTCATTAATGGTAGAGGAGATAGGCTAACACGGATCATATCCTCTCCAGGGGCATGCGCATGCCTCTAACATGCTTTCGATCCGTCGTTGCATCCGTTAGTCCATCCGGCGACTTATCGTGTCTCTAGCACACCGCATTAAATTTGGTGCCACGTGAGTGCCAGAGCGCATTAAATGGGGTGGCAGGGCGTCATGCGCTTAGCGTCTCCCGTACCACGCGTCCCTTGCCGCGCGGGCTGAGGCCCCCGTGGAGTGAGGGCGGCCCGACCCCGCCGCAAGAAGGTGGCTGCCTCTCAGGTCCTGGTCCCAACCCACTCGGGGCGGGCCACGTGGCTCCGAGACGGCCCCTTCTATGTAGCGAATATTATAGGTCAAAGTTTGCAATGTCTCAACTTTGACCTTTTGTTAACGCCAGATTTTGGCAAATGGGCGTTATTGATTGAAACACGATTAAAGATCGAATTGGCTGGGAACAGGAAGCTGGACGCAAAAGGGTTGCAGCCGATAGAGTTCGAATCGGACAAGAATGGGAGTCCGATTGGGCTCGGAGCCTGGAGATAAGTTCGGTAGTTAACCGTGAGTTCATGTAGATTAATTAGGATTTAACTCAAAGTTTGTTTAGGATTCTGTTATTTAATTAGAGTCCGAATAATGTAAAGTTAGTTGGTAGCAGATTCTTATTCGGTTAAGCTATCTCCCGGGGTCATAAATATAGGTGCTCGGGGTCCTTGTAAAGATATCTCTCGATCAATTGAACTTGGTGCATCGCCTGATAGGGTGCAAAGAAATTTCGCTAACAGTAAACCCTAGGAGCAGAAAACAGGGTATCTAGTGACAGAAAGCGAAAATGAAGAAAAGGGGAAGACTTACCTCTGGGATCTCGTACGGGGTGTCCGGAGATGAGCTTGCAGATGCCATTGATGCTGGTAGAGGCTCGAAGGGACGGGGGTCGAAGTTCTTCGTGGCGCGGTGGTGATGAACCTGGCGATCTCACGAAGGAGCACGAACCCGAGGGGCGGCAGGTGTACCGGATGCAGGAGTGTGGGGCGCGAAGGATTGAGAAGCAGGAGAAATGCAGTGGTGGAAGTGCCTCACTATGGAGAAAAACGAGATCTTATAGAACAGGCGGGCGGAGAAGAGCCGTTAGCACAGTGCACCAAAATAGGGGTACCGTTGAACTGTACCGTTACGACAGTAAGCCGATAGCGGGGATCAATTACAAAAGAGGAAATTTCAGAACAATGAATTATTCCGAAATTGGGGGGCATGTGTTAACACCAGATTTTGGCAAATGGGCATTATTGATTGAAACACGGTTAAAGATCGAATCGGCTAGGAACAGGAAGCTGGACGCAAAAGGGTTGCATCCGATAGAGTTCGAATCGGACAAGAATGGGAGTCCGATTGGGCTTGGAGCCTGGAGATAAGTTCGGTAGTTAACCGTGAGTCCGTGTAGATTAATTAGGATTTAACTCAAAGTTTGTTTAGGATTCTGTTATTTAATTAGAGTCCGAATAATGTAAAGTTATTTGGTAGCAGATTCTTATCCGGTTAAGCTATCTCCCGGGGTTATAAATATAGATGCCCGGGATCCTTGTAAAGATATCTCTCGATCAATTGAACTTGCTTGAGCTTTCGGCACGGGGTTTGTCAGGTTCGCAATGTAAGTTGTAGTTTATCAAAATCCGCAATCAATTAAGGCAGAACTATCTCGGTTTTATCCGATCTCCAGTTTAGTTGATCAACAGGCTGAGTTCTGTCATTGTTTTGATCTGTTTTGGTTTAAGGCAATTGTAGTTCTCAATCAAGTTCTCAAGCAAGTTCTCGTAAATTTTTCTGTCTGATCTGTTCGCGTGAGTCTTGCTGATCTAATTCTGTCTTGGTTTGGTCCGATCAATTAGGTTTGCTTGATTCATGTTATCAGATTGGAGTAGGGGCCTGCGAGGGTTTGCTGCTGGAGTTCTAGCCAGCGTTATCTTAAGTAATTCATTGACTGGTTTATTAATCTTGCTGGTCTTCGTGTCTCTGTGGTTGTATCGCACTGGGTCACATACTGTCTCGGTTAGGTCTGATCTATGTGTTTGGTGCGATCTAGTTATGGAGGTTTGTCCGATCGGCTGAGTTTGATAGATTGTTTGGTAGATTACACTGCTTTGTTATCTTTTATTCATATGCTACAATATTTATCTGATATCATGCGTGGTTATGCTTAGATCTGTATTGTCTCGTTTAGGTTTGATCTTCTAGATCTGGTATGTGCATACATGTTATTGGTTAATGTTGTTTTATGCGAATAATTAGTATACATGTTCCAATTTATTGTATAAATTCCATGTTTAGTCTTATATCGGCTAACAATTTAGCGGATGATAAATGTTGGAGCGGTCCGATCAGCTGAGTACTCTTAAAACTGTCTCGGTTGGGTCCGATCTTTTGAGATTACTTTGCTGGTTGACTTATCTGGTGTTTATCCTACTTCTGACTCAGCTGATTGAACATATTTTACCTGTTATCATGAAATTCCTGTAAAGCCGATCGTTTGGTCTATCGGCTAGGGTTCTGGAGCGGTGTCGGTTATCCGGCCGAGAGCGAATTCAGGGTTAACTGCTTTTTTATGTTATATCTTGTCAGTTACAGGATCAAACTGACTGGCACGTCCGGTATCTCTAAGAATTAGGTCCTGCACTGGAATGGTCTAAGATTGGTTCCCATGCCTACGTGTGTTACCGTTGATTGTTATTTTCAGCGACAACACCTTTTTATCGAAAGAACATGGTAATGTGTTGGACGACATATTCTCATCGTACGACGTACCCCCGGGCCCATTTCATCAACAGGTTGTGATATTTGTGCTCAGAAATGGTTGTTTGGTCTCTATGTGTGCAGATGACTTATGGTATAGGGAGGAATGGAGGTCTCAACTTTTGGAATGCCATGTGACATTGTTGGACTAGAGTCGCGATCCTTGGAGGTCAATATCGGTCAACGGTGGGATCGAGATTAGGCTTAGGGAGAAGCTGAGGTCGAGATGATCGATGATGTCGGTGACGATGTTGAATACGAGGTGGCACATGATGGAGTAACACCGTGTAGGGATGGAATCATAGCGGGCTTCACAAGTGTTGTCTATAAGCGTTGGAAAAATTTTGGAGAAATTTGGAGGAAAAAGGTGTTAAAGGAATACAGTATGGCTACAGCACCCGACTACACTATCGGTACAGTATTCGGATTACTGTAGCTTGCGGTTATTGTAGCATACATGGGTCGGTTTGCTTCGTTTTTGGAAAGTTGAGTTCTTTTAAGTTCTCGTAAGACTATGAGTCCTACTCTTAATTAGTGATGGACTTTTTGGTATAAACAGGGAGGGGTTGAGGCCCAGGTGTAGAATTTGTGTGTAACTTTTGTGAAAGAGAAAATTAGGGTTTTAGTGGAGTGCCTTATATGCATTTTGTAGATGAAATAAAGTCAATTCACATCTAGTGCATCTTTGGATTTTGTTTTTGGTGGCGAGGCGATTTACGATGATTTCATCAGGTCAGAGAGTTTTTTTATTTCCGCTCAAAAGATTTAGTCTATTGTTTTTTCCTACCATTCAACAACCTCCTTATAGTAGGCTTGGTTCTTCTGTTTCAATCCTACAATTTATTCTTTAGGTGTAATACTCACCTAACATAGAGCCGAGCTTTATGGATTGGAATTTATGCTACTCGAGTACTTTTGCAATTATTAATAGCAAAACTAAATTTATCTCTATCCGACTAGCCCCAGAGTGCCATAGAGCAGCGCAGAGAATAGTGTAAAACACTAATAGATATAAGGAAATAGAGGTTCACGAGAATCAAAGTCAAGCATTAAAAAAGTAAAAAAAAACATGTTATAACATGTGTAGCCCCCAATTCATTTCTCAACCGGCAGCCATAAGATAGAGAAAAAGAAAAATATTACTTAAACAATAATAAAGTATGATTTAGCTTTTCGATATTTCTATAGTTGATGAAGAAATGATCCACCTCACACTGCAGTGGCCTTCTTCTCCTCGCATCAAGAAGCTGGCCTCCAAAAACCCGTGTGGCACCTTTTTTTGTGCTAGATTAGGTAAAGAGTAAAGACGTCGAGATTGAGTCCCATTGTACCACCATAGCTCTCCACAAGGTTTCTGATGGCTAACTCCAGCGGCGGTGAAACAGGGTAGGGATGAGGAAGGTGGTGAGGGTGACCTAGGGTTTGGGTAATGGGCAGTGTCAGTCGTAACCACACGGGAGCTCTCACAGGAAGCAAAGTAACCCAATTAAAATATCGCTACTTTCTTATATTAACGAGTAATTTGTCACTAACTTGTTATTTTTGCCCAAAAAGTAGAACCTTTGTGGACTGGGGAGCACTAGCAATGGATGTATCAAGCAGGAGAAGAAGCGAACAAGTCCAGTCAACAGAGCCAGACGCATCTTTGGGGGGCACGGGAAACGCTGCAGCAGCTGCCGGCTGCTGCTGCTTCTTGCCTTGGCAGACGGGCTAGGCTGTCTCGCTGCGGAAGGGGGTCCGCGCTGTCAGCCAGCCACGCGCGTTGCTGCGGGCTGCGGGTGCACCGGTCAAAGGTGCCACGCGCGTGTCTCACAGTGTCTCGTTCTCGTTCTCGTTTTGCCCTGCGCGCGGGGGCGTCGCCCGTGCTAGCGTTGTTGCCTTTTGCCTTTGCCTCTGTCTACGGCATCGGCATCGGCATCGGCGTCGTCGCGGGATTGGGGGCAAGGCGCGCGCACAGCGAGCGACGCGGCGCAGGCCCGTTAACCGTAGCGTGACGCCTGTGATTGGCATCAAACAGCGGCGAGTTGGGCCCCCGCCTCTTTATCGCGCGCACGGGTGGTCGGTCTGCTAGCTCGGGATGGCCCACGGTAGAGGCCGCTGCTGGGTTGCCTGAGGCGGTTCGAGAGCGCCAAAAGGCCTGACTGCCTGACCAGAGATGTCAATAGGAGACGGGATAATTCTAATTGGTTTTCTACGATAAATTAAACAGAGAAAAGGGTCCTACGGGGGCGGGTATGGTTTTAGTCCCCTGTCCCTGTCCCTGTCCCTGTTCCCCGTGAAGACCCGGTTAATGGAAATATATGAGTTTTAACTTTTTTTATGTCATAAGATTATATTA
Organism: Oryza brachyantha; assembly: GCF_000231095.2. Lineage (NCBI taxonomy): Eukaryota > Viridiplantae > Streptophyta > Magnoliopsida > Poales > Poaceae > Oryza > Oryza brachyantha. The sequence continues at coordinate 10,008,896 of NC_023169.2, read as the reverse complement.
ATTATTATATTCAATAAATAATAATTTTATATTTTTATAATATGGATTAATGAATGTATGTTCATTTATATTAATATAAAATATGGATTATATATATATTATTTCATATGTATACTATATTGTTTAAGCGGGAACAGAGAACCTATGGAGATTAATTCCCCGTGCGGGGATGGGTACGAGGGAAATTCTTTATCTGTTATAATTCGTGGGGATGGTAACGAGAAAAACTCTAACTCATGGAGACAGGTATAGGGACGTAAAACCTGACGGGAGTCATCCCTATGCCTGAGAGGCTGAGACGTGCTGCACGTGGACAAAAAGCTCAGAGCTTTTTTGGCTTGGATCATTTTGTACCAAGCTCGACACTTATTGGCTTGAGCTTATCTCATTTACAGCTCGTGCCGAAGCTCGAATCAAGCCTAAGATAAACTAAGCTTGAGCTACTCACGAGTCTCAGAGCTTTCTAGATAACCTTAGGCCGCGTTCGTGTGGAGGTATGGTAAGTTAACTTAACTTACTTGGTACGGAAAACATAGTAGTGGATTAGTGCATGATTAATTAATTATTAATTATTAAAAATATAAAATAAATCAATATGATTTTTTAAAACAACATTCCTATAGAAAAATTTTACAAAAAATACACCGTTTAGCAGTTCGGGAAGCGTGCACGTGAAAAACGAGGGGTAAGTTAACTAAATGGGGCAAACGAACGCGGCCTTAGTGCAAACCATAATATGCAAAAAGAAACATGTTTATGTAATGGAAAATGAGACCAACGCAAGTATTTTTTTTATGATTGAAACAAAAGATGATTGAATTTGAATTTACATATTAGAGCAAATATATATGGGGCAATTGCATAACTGGTACTACTTTGGAGTCCAATTAGGGATTTAGCCCTGTTTTTTTTTTCACTTTACAGATTTAGCCCCGCTTTTCAAAATTGAAGCTCTCGTTTGGCCCTACTCCGTTAAGTTAGGTTAACGGTGTAGTGGACGTCTTTACCCTTGCACATTTAATCTTGTTTTGTTGGTATTATTTGCATATTTAGCCCTTTCTTTACATGTGTGTACTTTAAAAAATATTTGTAATATTTAACTTGTATTTAACAATGAGTCGATTTTGACTGATATTTGACTAAAGTTTGATAAATTTGACTAAGATTTAAAATACATTTGATTAAAATTTTAACAAATTTTAAAAAATTTGTGGTAAACAAAATTGACATAGTTTTGTATGTTTTTTAACAAAATTTTGACAGCATATTGCCTAAAAAGCGATGACTCGTGACGATAATAATATTTTAGAAATTTCCAAAATGTCCATCAGGCAAAACATGGTTTTAACGGGAAGCACAACTAAAATACAAATCGCAATCAGGTATACTTTCAGGAGCTCAGGTTTTGCATGTAATTTAAACATGAATATCAATAAACATTCCAAAAAACACGAAAACTAAAAAGATGAGTTCTCACTGCTGGACTTCCCACGGCCTGGAAAGTTCATGCCATGATATTATTAACAAAAAGCAGTAGTCCTACATCAAACGCCATGAAAATGAGCTTACAACTTCAGGCAAGAGCAATTGGAGTAAACAAGGTAAAATGAAGCCCCAACTTGAACTTCACGGATTGCTATTGAAAGTAAATTCATTATGCAACAGAGCTTATGCGGAGGCGGTCTTCTTCTACTGGAAAACAACTGCATAAACTGAAAGATACACCTTCGGTTTCCGATGCTTCATCCTGTGCAAGTTGTACATGTGCTTGGCATGGAGGTAGTAAGGCTCATCATGGCCATGCCCTCTCATCCTCTTCACACCAGTGGCATGGAATCCACGAGAAGTTGTTGTATGCATCCAGAAGAAAACTCAGTTGTTAGAAGTGAATCAAAATAGAATAGGGAGCTCATAATTTTATCATTTGTGATATTGCCAAGCATTCAAAAGGAAGAACAAGCCAAACATCTTGGGAGGCAAATACACACCCGGCCGCTACTGCCCCTGGCCGCCGCTGCCTGCTGGCTGAAACGCGCCTGGCCACCGCTGCCTGCTGGCCGCCGCACCGCTGACAGCTTGACCGCGCGCACCCGTCGCCCCACGCGCCCTGGCTGCCGCTGTCCCCTGGCCGCGCGCACCCGCCGCCCCACGCGCCCTGGCAGCCGCGCCCTTGCCTGCCCGCCTCGCTCCCTCGCCTGGCCCGCGCGCTGGCCTGCTCACCGCCCGCCTTTCTCCTTGCTTGAACCCTAGCTTCTAACCGGGAGGAAGGGGAACATTGTAGATAGGGTTAGAGTAGGGAGGGGTATTGTTGTCATTACGCGTGTTTTTCTTTTTTCTATTTACACTACTCACAGTTATTTAACAGCAGGGCTAGACGGAAGCTTCGATTTTGAAAAGCAGGGCTAAATATGCAAAGTGAAAAAAAGGGCTAAATCCGTAATTAGACTCCAAAGTAGGACCAGTTATGCAATTGCCCTAATATATATTTAGAATGTTTCATTTTTGTAAACTTCCATTATAAACTGAAAGTAAAATGACAAATAAACTTGAATTTAAATTTCTAGTAGTAATGCCAGTGTAAATATAGTATTCTATAAGAACATCTCTTGAAGATAACGTGTGTCCATACCAGTATAGGAGACAACTTAGGTAGGCGAAAATAATCGTATCTCGAGAAGGGCATAAAGTCCGATCTTGGTATGACAAGGGCTACCGAGTAGTTTGAGCACGACACAAATAGTTTGGCCCTGTACAAGCAAGGTTGGGATTTCCCCATCTGTTAGCTAATGCCATTGTAGGGTAAATCTGTAGAGAATTCTCACCTATTACACGCAGGGCCACCAAAGACAAAAGTCATTGTTGCCAAGACCAACGTTTCAGGATCCACCACATCCCATCAAGATTAGAATCTTACTAGATTAGTTCATTAGGCTCCCACCATACATATTTGTACGTAGCCACATCTAGTCACTGCTCACTTCGTTTCATGATATAAGATGTTTGATTTTTTCCTTACAATATTTGACTATTCGTCTTATTTCAAAATTATGAAAATATTATTTATTTTTGAGTAAAGTACATGGTCGGTTCTTAAACTTATGGCGCGATACCATTTAGGTTCATAAACTTACAAAATGCACGTTTAGGTCTATAAACTTGTTTTACTGTGCCATCCAGGTCCATGAACTTGTTTTAAATGTACCATCCAGATCCATGAACTCGTTTTAATGTACCATCCAGGTCCATGATTTTAGACATTAAAACGAGTTTATGGACCTAAACGTGGACTTTCTAAGTTTATGTACCTAAGTGGTACCGCACCATAAGTTTAAGTACCGGCCATGTACTTTAATCTTTATTTTTCTTATGACTTACTTTATTAACGAAAGAACTTTAACTACGACTTATTATTTTTTATATTTGTACTAAATTTTTAATAAGATGAATGTTCAAACGTTACCACAAAAAAATCAAATATCTTAAATTGAAACAGAGGTAATACGTATTAGTAGGAGTATGGCTTATTACCTACAAACTAGGAGGCCTAAGTCTAATATAAATCTTCTCTCTATGTGTGTGTGTTGGATTCTTCACACCTAGTTTCATACCAGGCTGCCATAAACCACCCACAATTGTTGTACTCAGGCATCGACTCCACGATAAGCAACTTATTTTTCTACTTTATTATATTACAAATTTTGATGTTATTCATAAAAGAAAACATGTCTTTTTTCTTTACGTAGTGTAATGATTAACATCAATAGACTTTAATACTGGTCTTCAAAAAGACTTTAATACTAATAAGTGTTTGTTTTACTTCCTAAGAGATAAGGGAACATGTTAAAATATATGAACCGTTAGGCGGCCGAAAATATATCATAAAATCATTCATGTACGGACATGGGTCATAAGGATTCCAAAAAAAATGGGTCATGAAAAACAACTGACCTAAATTGTAAGATTCTTTTGAATAACAACGTGTGGAACTAGGTCTTTTTTTTGGTACCTAGCCTTTCTCATGAAACATTTATAACTTCAATGAATGCATACACATATATCCTATCTTATAAGCATAAAAAACCCAAGTATGGACCAACCCGACCATGCACTTAACTGGGTCGGGTCTAGATATTGAAGCCCCAAAACAAAAAAGCCTAAAATTTACGAAAAGTTAGAGAAAGCCAAAAAAACTCAGTCATGATAAGCCTAATGTAGAGCCAAGCCCGGACTTTGTTTTTCTCTTAATTGTTATGCTTGGCCGGGTTCAACTGTGATAACCATAGTTATTATCTTGTTTATCACTTGGTAATGATAGACCACAAGGTTTTGGAAAGCGTGGCAGGCACACGTGGTGACTGGTGCCATTGATAAACACCCGTATCTTTTCATTTCTGTTTATGTTTAAAAGACAAAATTTGAATTTTAAAACTTAAATTTAGAGTTAATTTTGTGATTTTTTATCAAAGTTTATTTTATAGCCTTAACTTTTAGATCTATAAGAATATAATTGTAAAATAATTTAATTTATAAAATTACTTTTCATTTGTAAAGATACCGTTTGAAAATGACAGACAACCATCCATCCATCCATCGATCCAGCCATCCATCTGGCTCTGCCGCGCGCGTCCCGTGGTCGCCACACAGCCCAAATCCGCCGCCCCGCGCGTCCATGCCTTCTCAAACCCGCGCCATCCACGTCTCCCACCAACCGATCAGCCTACCCATCCATCCTACCCACCCCCGCGCGAGCAAGCGACCGACCATGGCGACCCCGTTCTGCGCCGCCGCGTGCCGCCTCTCCGTCCCCGCGGCGACGCCCGGTCGCGTCCGCGCCCGCCGTGGCCTGGTGGCGGTGCGCGCGGAGGCCGGGGTCGGCGGGATAAACCCCTCCATCCGGAAGGAGGAGGAGAAGGTGGTCGACACCGTCCTCGCCGGCGAGCTCTCCAAGCCGCTCACCCCGTACTGCAGGTACGCGCCTACGGTCTCCCCCTCCCCCTCCCTTGTGGCGTCCGTTCTCTCCGGGAGGCGTTCGATTACTAATGAATTCTGGTTTAATTTCAGCCGCCAATAGGGATATTTTTCGTTCTAGTAAGAGTCACTAACCATTCAAGTATTGAATTAAATCAGCGTGCTTGGTAAATTAATCAAGAATTCAAGATGGAGGTTACTCTTACAGTCACTGTCTAGAAAGACTACCTTAGTTTCTATACTTAGGATATCGTATAAAAAAACTATTTTTCACAATACAACTTTATATCTTTAGTTATCGCATGTCATACTTATGTCTCTCACAAGCAGTGTTAACCAGTTTCTTTATTTTTATGTTATTCTCTTTAATAAATAACTTGCCACGTCAGCAAATTGTTTACCTGACATATCAATAAATGCAGATAGAAACTATATTTGGATCTGCACTAGAAATGTCCTAAGATGGCTAGAGTTTATGGATATTTAGTGTCACTCAAATCAAGTGGGCTCACACCTCACAGTACTCGAACATACTATTTTAGGAGAAAACGGAGGCCAAAATTTTCATCTTATCTTAAGTTCCGGAATGGATTCTGCAATATAATGTACTAAATTTTAAGATTAACAGTCAATATATAACTTAAGATTAATGAGGATAGCTTTACCCTAAAGCAATACAAGTATAAGAATAACTGCACTGGACTCAGATAATCATGTATGGTACTCTGTTTTGTTTCACAGTCAGTCCTCACTCACAACACAACACCTTTTTTTTTTTTCTGAAAGAACTACGCTGGTCCTCCTATCCAGTACATTTTCAATGTTAGTAGTTATAATGATCAAAGTAAAGTACATTTCTATTACCACATCATTTGCTGTGATTGTGCTAGATATTTTTAGAGCAAGTTCAATAGTATAGCCAACTACTGGCTCCAATTCATCCATAGTCAATCTAATATCCAATTCATATAATTTTTACCTACAAAACATTAATACATGGTCCCACATGTCATACATATATTATGTCTTGGAACTCGTGCTGTAACTGGTTATAAATTAATAGTCCACTTCTTTTCTCTCTCCCCTCTTGTCTTTTTAAAATATACTTATAGCCAGCTTATAGCCAGCTTGTACTTGCTCTAAGCTCTGATATGTTTGATCTCTAAAGAATTCTTGTATGCACACAAAAGATCCTTGGCATTTGGGATGGCAATGACATCCGAACATGATGTTTTCTTGGAGTTTGTAGCTAACTGCAGCAAACATGCTCGTACCAAGAATTTTACCGAACATGATGTTTCCTTGGAGTTTGTAGCTAACTGCAGCAAACATACTCGTACCAAGAATTTTACGGAATCATAATATTAAGAATTCATGGATTTTATACCCTGTTTATGGGTATTTTACATATACAAAGTTGCAAACACGCGCACAAACGCACAGAACACTAGTGGTTCAGATTACAAACCTCAAATTTGTCTGGAGAACATAATGCATGTGCATGCCAGTTCCAACTGGTATATACTGACATAGATTAATTTCTTTGCCACATTACAGGTGCTGGAGATCAGGTACATTTCCTCTTTGTGATGGAAGCCATCTGAAGCACAACAAGGCAACGGGTGATAACGTGGGACCCTTACTTGTTAAGAAGTAGAATGCGTTTCTTCCCTGATAAAAATAAGAAGAGGAAATTTTCTTCATACTGCCTTGATGTTGAATCAAACAGTGGTTTGCGTGTCAAAATTTGTATGACCATTTTGTCAGATGTAACGATAACGCTGTGCAATTGCAACTTCTACTGATCCCTTCAACCGGGATGATATCCGAAGTATTACAAATCAGTTTTATATCAGTACATTCCAAATGGATTTGTGACAGCCAGATAAATCTTTTGATTTCATTTCGTCGGTACGATTTTCAATTAATTAATTAAGTACTCTGATTAAAAGCAGCTGATGGTTCCATAGTGATTCCAGCTGTGGTTAACTATTCAATTAGAATATGGCATTTAATTTAGAGTAGTTAAAGTTGCACTGTTGGCTCCTGCTGTGGTTAACTAGCCTTCTACTAGTTTTTTTTTTGTCGTGCAAATTAGCATTCTATTAATGATCATGACTGTCCAATATGAATTCGCTTTAAGCAACCATACAGTGAAAGAAATCACCAACTGATCGTGCAACATATTGTATAGCAATACAAAATGTCACCATAGTGATTAAACCATAATATTTGCAGAATTAGACCTCTCCAAGTGAATATATTTCTTCTGTTCGTATGTACCCTCTGTTTATTCTGCGAAAATAATCACAAATTTTAGTAAAAGGAACCAAGAGTAGTGCACTCGCACAGAAAGGGTTTACACAAATATTCTTAATAACTTCCTAACATATTTGGAAGCAGCATTCTTTTAGAATATTTAGTCACATAATTTTTTAAACACAGTACAAGCACGCTCACCCCTGTGTATACACACAAGCATACCCTACTACTACGAGCACATCCAAAGAATGGATCAAGCAAATCTTGAGATTAAAAAGTCATCACCGGTGTCTCGCTATCGGTGGTTATCTCACCAGCCACTATAAGAATAATTAGTGAGACATATATAAAATTTTACTTGTAAATCATTTTTTGTCGCTAAATAGTCGCTTACTATTTACAAACTATTATAGGCGAAACGAGAGGAGCCTGTCGGATGCTTAAGCATGCAAAGAAACTCACTGGCTTAACAAACGAGAAACCTAATTACTAGATTTAATATCCCATCTGTCTCATAATAAATACACATTTGTGGTTCCTATTTAAAAATATAGCTAGATGTACTATTCCATCTGTCGCATAATATATACACTAATACACCTTTATGGGACGGAATTAGTATCTTCAGTTTGATAATTCTAATTATTTTAGATAATGTGATGATATCTAAAACTTATCCATGACTATAATTTTCTATTTAAATACATATTTATCTATACATGTTTACTTTTATTCAAGTATTTTAAGACTTATGGATACATGTTATCGTGGTATCATTAAGTAAATATTCTACAAGTTAATAATAACTAAAGTTTTAAAATTTCTTACTATATACTTATGTAAAACAACCATAAATCATCAAGCCGGACGGATTACTGCCAAACAACGGTTCTCTCGTTGCGTGATTGTGTCAGCTTTTAGCCCGTGGTACCACTATTTTTCATTAAAGACTGCACGGAGTACGGTAAAATGGACCGCGATAAATGATGCTTAATTTGTACCAGTACATCGATCGTCTGTACTAATGCCTGTCCTTCGCAGTCCGCAAATTTTGCCGTGCAAATTGCTGGTGGCCCTCTCTGCTCTCTACTTGGCTTCCATTGTCCGCATAATTTGTGTTGCTTTTGTTTGTTTCCCGCTCGTTTTCTAAGACCGGCAGGCCCATTAGTGACCGTCGCTGATATTCTGGTTTTATAACACTCCTCTGTGATCCTGTGTGATCAGTGGCCTAATCGATCGATCCATATCATATATAGCCGATACGTAGTAAAAATAAGAGGAAACAAATGCAGAAACCTCAAATGTGTTGGAAAAGGTGGTAGTGTTGAAGCGATGTGGTCCATGTGTGAGGGATGAAAGAAAGACTTGCACCTTACTCACTTCGTCCAAAAATAAAAATGAAATAGAACCGGTGATAAGTTTGTTTATTTTGGAGCCAAGTGAGTATAGCGTTACATAAATCACACTTAATTAAATAGTCTCATATGGCTACTTCGTGAGGTTGAGGGGGCATGACAATTGGACATTGGGAGATAGATTCAAGCCAAGGCGGTATACCCAAGTGGGGTTTGAGTTAAGTTAACCTCTCATTTATCATAAGAACACTTTACAAATGGCTAAACGTATGTTATAGAAGTTACTTTAAAAAACAAATAAATCAATTTTTAAAGTTTATAATAGTTAATACTCAATTAATTATACTTTAATGATATCTTTTTTTCTTGTGCGTCTGATAAGCTTTATCTAAAGCAACCACTACCTAAGTCATGGATGAGGCTGTCATAGGTAGGGGCCGAGGGATCAAGGCCCATGGACCCAACCCTGGTAAGTGAACAGGGCACGCGTGAATAGTATATATGGTACTGTAGCAGTCGGTTAGGTGATAGGATAGGATTAAGAGATAAAGTTAGATTAGATCAAGTTAGTTATCTAGCGATTAAGTCTCACCATGTATATAAGGATGGACTGTATCGTCATTCTAATCAAGCAATGAATTAGAGTTAGTCTTCCCCAATCTAAGTCCCTCTCTCATCTCTAGCAGCCGTCGCCGTCCGGCTATCCTCCTGGCGGTGTTTACGCCCTATGAACCCTAACCTATAGCAACTTGGTATCAGAGCCATGGTTGTTGAAGACATGATCGAAGATCTTAGAGACATGTGCATCCGGCTCCTTAAAATGATGCAGGCTGACCTAGCGGTACTTGTAGCCTCAATGAGGACGGAGCATGCGCCAATTGAGAAGGAAGAGAAGTGCAATCTGCAGATGGCGGTGGAGGGCACAACAATGTCGTCGCTAGCCACGGTACCATCCTCTCAGCCTTCCCCAATGGAGGCTATTGTGTCGTGCCATCATCCATTATCCATGCGGCCCACGACAGCATGTATTCAAGATGCGTAATTCAGGCAGGTCGTCAACGTGTAGAGCAAGCATGGTGCACGGCGTGGTGCATGGCCGAGGGCAGTTGCACCTGCTTCCTCTGGGACGCCCTTCCCTGAAGCAAGAGGGTCGGGGGATCCTTGATGGCAGGGGCAGGGGCAGTGGCCATTTTTGGGTAGCACGCGCCCATGCCGTTGGCTATGGCGCTGGCGTCGTCGCTGCTGGGGTTATTGGAGGAGAAGACGACGATTCCGGCTGCCACGAAGATGTGGGTTGGCGCCAACACCTGATTTTTTGGCCTGGTTTTTTTGGGAAAGCCGGTGAAGCGAGCGGCAGGGCGGCAGACGAGTTGGCACTTTTTAGTTATAATTGTGTCACCAGCCGAGATGTAAAAGGCGTAAGTTATGTTAGGTTTTATTTATAGAGTCGTATGAGTCAATCTAGTAGTAATACAGCTCGAGGGCGAGCTGCTCGAAAGGAGGGATGTAGTATCATAGGTAGGGGCCAATGGATCATGGCCCATGGACCCAACCCCGGCGAGTGAAAAGTGCACGTGTGAACAGTACATGTGGTACTATAGCAGTCAGTTAGGTGATAGGATAGGACTAAGAGATAATATTAGATTAGATCAAGTTAGTTACATAGGGATTAAGTCTCACCATCTATATAAGGATGGATTGTATCATCATTCTAATCAAACAATGAATTAGAGTTAGTCTTCCCCAATCTAAGTCCTCTCTCTTCTCTAGCAGCCGTCGCTGTCCGGCTATCCTCCCAGCGGTGTTTACTCTCTATGAACCCTAATCTATAACAAAGGCCCTAAAATTTTAAGGACCCATATTTTTTAATTACTCTATACTAATTACTAGGCAATTGTGTCTAGTGATAATAGTATGAGTCTTTAGCATCTCTATTCGTGCAGAGAACCTAGAATTAAATATAAATATAAATTATATCTTATAAGCTTAGACATAAAAATAAGATGAGACTCTTGTACTAAGGACATCCACAATGTATATAGCAAAATTAGTCCATATATATGGGACCCGCATATATAGGGTATAACTATTGTTATCTTCACAACGTATATAGATAGCAACTAGTATTAGTAGGAGAGGAAATAGAGACAAATATGTCAACATATTTTATCCTTTATGGACAGCCGATATGTTTATGGGTGACTTTTATTATTTTCTTGCTATGGACTAGTTCTACAATATTGTTAGGTGGTTGAATGAAATATTTTATTGCTTATGGACTAGTTTTAGACTACATTGTGGATGCCCTAACAGGCTTAAACATTGGTCTTGTTAGGTGGAGGAATATGATCGGAGGAATTCTATGGGCCAGGTCTATGAACGTTGAGGCTAATTTAATGAGTGGGTCTCGGAGCAGGTACAATACTATAAGCATATCTTAAAGAGATAAGGGGAAGGGAAGCGAGGTGTGTTACTAATTTGTAGCCAACTGCATACGGGCTTCAAGACAAAATATGTGTATAATATGTAGGACCATGTATTGATGTTTTATAGGTAACTATTGTATAAGTTGGTTATTAGATTGAGTATAGATAAATTAGAGCTAGTAGTTGGCTGTACTATTAAACTTGCTTTTACACACTAACTCATCAAATTAGGACATATTGGTCTTACTTTCAGTGCAGGGTAGAGGATTGAGGGAGTGATAGAAGGCGTTGGATCTCAAGATCGAACGACTATGATCTCACATGTCTACTACAGTAGGATTCACCATCGCCCCTATTTTTTTAAAACTATTCTCCTTGTTTCATATTATAAAACTTTTCTAGCCTTACCTATATTTATATGTGTGCTAATAAATCTAGACACATATATGTGAATTTTTACAAAGAAAAATCTAGACAAATCTAAAAATATCTTATTAAGATGAAAAACAGGGAGTAGTATAAATAGATTTGCTGACTTGGATTTCACGTCAGTGAAACCACCCTTAATCATGGTAAGGGATTCATTTAGGGCACGTACAAAAGTGCTTATTAGCTGACTCTCTCAATCGCTACGTAAGTAAATTTGACGACGTGGAGAAAAGAGAGGAAAGGAGAGAGAAAAGTTGTTGTCATGCATGACAACGGCTAAGAGTCGACTCTTAGGATTTATTAAAGAAAACTTTTTTGGATGAGGTGTATAAAAAGGAAACTAGTGTAATAAAAAATATTTTATAGCATTAATGAAGAAACTATACTTGATTCTTGATTGTACCTTTATATGTATAATTATAAAATAGACTCTTCTTAATGACGTGATTTGAGATAGAGTCCATAGTGGGATGTACCATTGAACATGCAGTATAGTTTGATAGCTGGAGTACGTTTTATATCCGGTTTTTACGGTTAAGGGATAAGACCGAAATTGGACCCATAGTTGAGGGACGTAGCATGGACTTTTACCTCGGCTCAAACCAGAAGCCCAGAAGAGCCCACCCGCTCACGTCTCTTCCCCGCCGCGAGCCTACTACTCCCCAGTCCCCGCGGCCGCCGCCGCCGCCTACTCGCTTCCCGCCGGCCCCCGCGGAGTCGCCCTCCTCGTCTCTCGTCGGATCCTCCGAATCCCAGCGCGTCCACCCCTCGTCCACGGGTCGCGCTCTCGTCGTACGTCTCTCCTCCCCCCCGCGCCGATTCCCACCAGAAACCCCTAAGCCCCCGAGCGACCCGCGTCGCCTCCCGCCATGCATCTAACCCTCGAATTCGGGTGATCTCTCCCCCTCCCGACCGACTTCCATCGTTGTGCGCGGCTTCTACTGTGTATTTGTTTTGGTTGTTGACGAGCTGCGGTGGTGGTGGTCGCAGGGGCGGGCTGGAGCTGCTCCTGGAGAAGTCCACCAAGGTCCACAAGGTGGACGTCCAGCCCAACGGCGGCGAAGGGAAGGTGAGGCCGGCCTCGACGGGGCAGCTGCTTGGCTATGGCTGCGGTGGTCGCCGTTTGGGCATAGGGAGGGGGGTGATGAATGCTATTAGAAATTTAGAATTCTCAATGTGCCGTGTAAACCTATTTTTTTCTTGTTGTTTCATTTGCAGGTTATGATGAAAGGATTGCTGTCTTGGGTGAAGTCCAATTTGATCAAGGAGAGGCCCGAGATGTTCCTCAAGGGGGCTTCAGTGTATACTTTCCGCCCCCCTTCAATGATCAATGGTGTCCAAGCATTGTTACAGCTTTGATTTTGCTATTTCTACTAAATTTTGGCTGAATCATGCAAACTTAAGTGATAGGGGAGACATATTTTATTATGTGATTTTGTTAGAAATGACAACCATATTTCTGGAACTGAACTTTACATATGCAACTTCTGTATTGTTTGCATGATGAATTAGGGCTATTTATCCAGTGAGTGTTCATGGATAAGGAAGCCTTCTCAATGGTGCTTATCAATGTTTTGGGATGATTATACATGTTATTTGTTCATTGTGAGCATGTTAGATCAGCAAATGGATGGCCAGCGCAATAGCTGGGATAATATTTAACGTTTTTGCAATGTTTAATTCACAAGGAGATTCATAAAGTTTTTTTTTCATGAGCTGCGTCTTTTTGTGTTTGCAGAAGGCCTGGGGTTCTTGTACTTATAAACGATTGTGACTGGGAGCTATGCGGTGGCGTTGATGCGGAGTTAGAAGAGAAGGATGTGGTTGTTTTCATCTCCACATTACACGGTGGTTAGTCCAACCATTAGGGTTACCGAAATCACAACTAGTATTATGTTGCCAAATGCATCTTGTACCATCAGAAACAGATCCCACTATACATGCACCATAAATTTCTGGAGAGAATGGATTGTGGACTGTGGAGAAAATCTGCTGACGTTGATATTGCCAATCTCTGTACTGCAATACATTTGTCAGTTATGAATACCACCGATTTGCACTAGACTGATCCTGTATTTTCCAGTGCTGTTGCCATTTTCTGCTTCCTTCCATCACTATCGTAATAGGGGATATCTGAAGTCTGAAATGCCGATGGTTGGTGATTTTCAGGCCAAAGATCCACTACGTTGCTTTTATTCCGCTCTGTGAATCAGCTAATAGAACTTCAAACACTGCCGTGAAGAGAACCTCTTTGTCCAATTCCTCTCTGCAGAGGGTTGCCCATCTGCAAAGTATTGATACTGTCACCTTCATTGGAAAAGCAAATCTAACCTACATAAAAAGATGCACAAAGAATGTAGGCATAATACATTGGGTTGAAACAAGAGAGAGTTGACGATCACATACACGGAGGTTCACAGTTGAAGCCAATACCTTGATATCAGTTCGAAGAAAGCCAGGCCCAGGATGCCAGTGGTCTCCAATAGCTGTGTACATCAGTATGGTTGCTAAGAGCATCTCTAATAAAGAGTCCAATTAGACTCTCTAAATATCTATTTGGTCATTCTTCATTTCATTTAGTTATTTAAATTTATTTTTTTTCCTTCAACGGTCTCTCTATTTACCCTCTCTATTCCGAGTCTATGACAATTGGACCCCACATGTCATCCTACTGTCTTTCTTTTTCTCTCTTCCTCGATCTCTCTCTCCCTCTTCTCTTTTCTCTCTTTCCATTCTCTCTCTCCACAGCGACAGATGCAGGCAGCCGTGGAGCGGGGATGGCGCAGGCCACGGCCGCGGCTGGGGACGGCGCCGAGCTCGGACGGCGCTCCAGCCACTGACGGCCGACTAGGGAAGCCTCGGGCGCGAGGGGGCCCGGCGGCGCAGCGCGGGAGGCTGCGCGGGCAGGTCGGGCGGCGCGGCGGTGGTAGCGACGGCGCGGCCTCGCTCGGCGGCGGCGACCGTGGCCTCCGCGGGCGGCGACGAAGACGGCCTCCACGACCTCGCGCAGCGGCGGTGACGGCGACCTCGCGCAGCGGCGGCGACAGCGACGGCGACCATGGCCTCCGCGGCCTCGCGGCGACGACGGCGACCGTGGCCTCCGCAGCCCCGCGGCGGCGACGGCCTCCGCGGGCACGCCCTCGAGTTCGCGGCAGCGGTCGTCCCCGGCGACGGTCTTCCCTGGGCGCTGTGTAGTGTCGCCGGCGGTAGAGAGAAGCATCTCCAACGTGGGGCCCACAAATGGCAATGCACTCTGGGCTGGCCAAATTTGGCCATTGAGAGGAGTTTGGCCACTCATTTGGCTTAGCCATTCTAGTAGAGAGGCAGGCTGTTGGAACTGAGTTTTTTTTCTTAAATAATCAAATTTTAACTTAAAGAGTGTATTGAAGAGTTGGTTGGAGATGCTCTAAGCCGTTATCACGAAGGACCAAATGAGAAAATATAGAATGACATAACACAGCGAAATGAAAATACAGCCATGTTGAGGTGCATGAGTAAACCACAGAAATGTTCTTTAAAAAGAAGAGGGATAATAACAAAACGGAGCTCAACAGATCATACATTTGTGCTGAGCGCTGACTGAACAAAGTAGCACCATTTGCCCATGCTTGGAGAGTTTTAGTTAACAGTCAGCGAGATTGCAAGACACCTGAGAATTGTTGTTATTGATTTTATTACATTAATAAAATAAAGAGATTTGCTCCCGTCCAATAAAAAGTATCTCAAGGTACCGGTATCTCATAGTATCAAACCGTTTCTGATTGTTGGATCTAATAATGTCCATCCTGTTAAGCTAGATCTAATAGTGGGAAACGATTTGGTACCGTAAGTTCCCAATACTTCGAGTTACTTTTTATTAGAGTGGAACAAATCTCTAAAATAAAAGTTTATTTGAAATACAGATCAGAACCTGAAAAGATTGGGGGTAAGAAATTAGGAAATATGGAATAGACCTATACCTCTATTGTTTAAGAAATGAAATGACATGAATTATAGCTTAAACCATGGGAACACATGGAGGAGGCTCCATTTGTTAATAATGCTCAAAACTTGAAATAGTACATGAGGGTTCGGCTCATATGTTACTTTAGTCACTTAGACTTAGTCTCATGTTAAGTCGCACAACAAATGACCTATCTTTTCACTTATGTTTATACTTATAAAGCAAAATTTGAATTTTAAAAATAAAATTTGGAGTTAATTTTGAATATTTTTATCATAGTTTATTTTATAACATTTATTTATAGATTATTAAAAACATATATATAAAAGTTTACTTATAAATTATTTTGTAATAATAAGATGTTTTGTTTATGCTTATGAACAGCCAAAAATGGGCCTGGCGGGCAGACAGGAAGGAATGATGGATGCCTGCTCTGATAAACTGTATAAATACAGGATGGGGTGGAAAACACTTCAAAACTTTATCTGGCTGGTTGCAGTTTAGAATCAAGCCACGCATCCATCATCGTTGCCCCAGAAGTACTTAAGAAACTGTGCATATCCCATTAGAAGCAAGGACAGTAACAAGCTTTTTGCTAACAGAACCGCAAGTGCTAATAAAAAGGTTAGCAAAATGGGCGACAAAAAACGAAGAAAAAAATTTTTCACGCTTTAAAATAGCCTGATTGATAATTGTTTCTTTCGTGCCTGTTTGAATGGTTCCCTCTCCTTTTTCTTTGAGAATGGTATTTTTTACCCAACCTTTATATCCAACCGAAATAATCCAATATGAAATTCACTCCATACAAGATTTAAACTTAGACCTTAAGATACTATTTGGATCACTATAACTACTAGGCTATATACTCTTTCATTTTCTCTACCTTGCCAAACTTTTCGGCCAAAAATGTAGCATGACATAGTTTGTTTTGATGCTAAAATAATGGATTTTTACGGTAAATTTTGTTTAATTGATGTGCCTATAATACGTGGGGCATATAAAGGCATAAACAACTGTCTTTATTAGTGGGCTCTGTTAGTTATTATGCTAGTAAATTTGGTAATATGGAAGAGCGATGAAAGAAAAGAAACATGTTGTTGCAACGCATGACTATAGCTTAGACTCAATTTAGTATTTATTGAAAATTTTGTTTCATACAGTACATAAAAAGAAAAGGATGAAAATAAAAAATATTTAAGTGTATTAATAGTTAGAGATATTGTTATCTTAACTACTATACATATATATTAATTAAGACACTATATCCGACTCTAAGTTTGTAGATACCCTAAGTAATAAATTCTAGCAAGACACAAGTATAACATGCAATTAGACAACCATCATATAAAGGTCAAATTTCCATAAGACATGCAAGCGTACCTAGACACCCCTCACAGAATTCCAACATGATGTTAACATTAGCAACGAAAAGCATAAAACTAAAATAAATATACAATGCAATATGTGACATGATCAACGTTAGGATATTTCAACCACCCCACTTGCCACTTAGTAGGAGGGCATTTTAAGCCTGAGCAAGGGGCTGCTTGCAAAACAATCAGAGAGGCTAATAGAGGATTGGAGGCTAATAAGGTTCCATCGCTTCATAGTTGCAACTGCTTATAAGCCAAAATCTAAATTTTTTAACTTAAGTTTGGACTTGAGTTTGTGGTTTTTTTCATCGTGGTTTTTTCTTACATATTTTGCTTTTAAGTCGCTATGGACGCGTATATAAAATTTTTACTTGTAAATTATTTTTCATCTACAAAAACGTGTTTTTGCCTTTTCTTCTAAAAAGCGAAACGATGGGAGCCTAAGTTTTTTAGATTCTGCCTTTTAGTTGGGAATCTTGATTGTTTGAGAAACTAGGAGATTTTTGGAGAAGTTTCAGCTGCAAGCCATCCTCCAACTCTCCAAACAAAGGGCACTGCTTACACATAATGGAGAGTACGTCTCATAAACAACAGTTGCTCCACCTATTTGTAGTACACACTCTTATTTAGCAGGTATAGAAAAGCGGTTGCTTCAACCATCGTACGTGCTTGCACTAGCTTATTAACTAGCTACGTGCCATGGTTGCTTCGTCGTGCATTGCCCTAATTTACTGACCTGCTCCAGTATTATTGGCGCGTCTCCTGTAGCTAACGATCACCTTTCCCTTGGGCTCCGGAACCACCGCGCTCCAGTTCGTCCCGGGGAAAGGCGACACCATCTTGAGCTCGAAGTTCCTGAGCAGATGGCTCCATATCACCTTGATCTGCGTGTAGGCGAAGGACTCGCCGGCGCACGCGTGCCTCCCGGCACTGAAGGAGAGGAAGGAGAAGGGGCCGGCGGCCTTGTCTTCCTCCCTGCCGGGCGCGAACCGCTGGGGGTCGAACGCGTGGGGGTCCCTGTAGATGTGGGGCAGGTGGTGGTTCACCAGGATGGTGCTCATCACCGTGTGCCCCGCCGGGATGGTGTACTTCTCGCCTTCCCTGGTCTGCACGGTGAAGTCGCTGCGGGCTTGGCGGACCATCGCCACCACCGGCGGGTGCAGCCGGAGCACCTCCTTGATGCAGCGGTGCAGGGCGGTCATCTGCTGGATGGCGTCGTGGTCGACGCCGCCACGAGGTCGGTGTTGGCCGGCTCCGTCGTCACGGCGCGCCGCCGCCGTCAGCTGGTCCTGCTCGTCGACGGCGGCGGCGAGGTGCTTCTGGTTGGAGTCGGAGAGCAGGTGGGCGCCGATCCAGGTGCTCGTGCCAGCGCTCGTGTGCTTCCCGGCGAACACGAGCGCGATGAGCAGGCCGACGATCTCCGCGTCCGTCATCGGGCGCCCGTCGATCTTGTACCTGGAGTCGATGAAGCGCTGCAGCACGTCGTCGTCGGTGCTGCCGTCGCGGCCGGAGTTCCTGCGTGACCTGACCGCCTCCGTGAATATGTCCCTGAGCCTCCTGTGCGCCCTGTCGCGGCGGCGGTGCGCCGGGGTCGGGAGGTAGGGGAGCAGCGTGCTGATCAGCCGCGTGCCGTTGTCAAGATCACGGTAGAGATCGAACACCTCGCCGAGCATCCTCTCCCGCACCTCCCTTCCCAGCAGGCACCGGCCCGCGATCAGCATCAGCACCTGCTCCAACTCCTGCTTTAGATCCACCGTCCCCTCGTCTCCCCATCTCCAGAAGTAGTTCTACAATATTTAAGCGTGCATGCAAAAAACAAAGAAGAATAATAGTGATAATCTGCATAAACGAATGAAGTTGGAAAATAGTTTTTAGCACACAGGTGGACATCCACACGTGTGCTTGCATGTTATATAAATAGTCATAAAAATATAAAAAAATTGACAAGATAGATAAATATGAGTTATATCACCCTACAAACATGCATGTTTAAATTTAACTTCTACAAGTTTTAGAAAAAAACAAACAAAACTGAGACTAAGTATACGTATATTCATAATTTTTTTTTGTTATTTTTTACTACAACTTGTAGAAATTGAATTTAACTTGTATGTTTGTGGAGTGATATAACTCATATTTATCTATCTTATCAATTTTTTTCATATTTTTTAATGACTATTTAGATGACATGCAAGCAACGGATGAACCACCCGTGTGCTAAACTGCTTCCGAATAAAGTTCTGTGTTGCAAAAAAATCACCACCGTTACCTCGACCTCCTCGGCCATGGCGGCCACGTTGGCCTTCATGCTGCGAGGCTTGAGGACGTCCCAGTAGAAGCGCGTCTGCTCATTCCGGGTGTGCAGGTCGACGGCGTAGGCGACGTCAGGACCGAAGATGGGCACGGTGAACTCGTAGAGGTTGCCCTGGCTTATCTCCGAGTCCGGCGCCAGGTAGAAGTGGCTCGACACCTCCGGCCCGACGAGGAAGGTCACCTTGAGCAGCCCAAGCAGGCTCGCCGTGAACACGCTGCCCAGCTTGTCCTGCTGCTCGCGCATCGCCTCCAGCGGCCCGTCCCTCGCCACGGCGCGCGCGAACCGCACGAGAGCGGCCCCGCGCAGCACCGGTGGCGCCGCCGCGACCGCGGCCGCGCCGGCGTTGCTGCTGCTGCTGCTCCTCGTCTTCCTCTGCCGCTGCAGCGCTGTCAGCGCGGCCGTGGTCAGCAGGAGAGCTGCGGCGGCGAGCCACACGGTGGCGCCGCTGCTGGCGCTAGTAGTGCTCGTTAGATGATCCATGCTTGAGAACGCGCTTGAATTGAGCGCGATGAGTGAGCTGTGTGCACGTACAAATGAAGAATTAGGGTATCGATCTGGATATAGGGTTGATTTAGTTGGAAGCTTGAGAGCATATTATCTACCCACCACACATATGCCTGGATATGAGAGAAAGGGCTCTTATATCAATATAATTAAGTAGGGGTGAGGCTCGAAGCTGGGCCGGCTAGCCCACACCTTGTGGTGCTAGCCGGAAGACCCCTAAGTCTTTCTCTACCCACCACACATACAAACAAACTAATAAGCAAGTGAACATATATATAATGATATAAATATGCATTAGTAAATTTGTTTTGTATTTATGGTGGTAGAGTCTTGTGTAACTTCCGTTAAAAAGAAGAGGTATGTTTTTGTCGAATGGAACCTGAGAGAGAAAAGATTATCTGAGTTTTTGATGGCTATTTAATGGTATAAATGATGTAATTAGCTACTATAAAGCTAAATCTACTCGAGAAACATGAGATGATGAACTTTTATATAAAAATATTTTTTAAATACATTGTCTAGCTATTCACTAGGCATGTATGTAAAAGACGAGAAATAATCAGAGAATAATTTGCAGAAAATGAACTAATTTCTGTGTCGCACAGGGTGGATAGATAGATCATGCATGCACATTGATATATATAGAGAGAGCCACCAACGTAAAGCTTACCTTGAACAGGAAGGCTCAGGACAAGAGGAGTACGAACTCACTTCAAATGTGACAGGAGAGATACATATATATAGGAGATTTTGGAAGAGATCCGGAACAAGATAGGAAAGGTTAACTAGTAGCTGGACTGTGTACTCTGCGCGTGTACCACATGCATGCATTGTTTTAATCTGTACCAATCTCAGATAACAATAATAATGTTGGAAGATCTGTACTTTAATTGTTCGATCGATCGACCAGTCAATTACTTATAATTAAACTAGCATATCTTCTGCCGTAGCCACGAGCAATGCCACCCTAGACTTAATTAAGGATGTGCTCGAGACAGGAGTAGCCGAGTAGTGAAATCTTTTTCTCAGGAAAAAAAGGTAATTTAATTGCGCATGATTATATGCTATTTTATAATAAATTTTCTATAAACTAGGAAGAAAACCTGCGCAAATGCACGTGCATTCTTCTAAGTTTGGAATAGAATATCAAACTTTGTTAAAAATTAGGTTCCATTCACAGATGCATATCGATCAAAACCTCCAGACTAGCTGCGGTCTAATTTTTCTATTACATTGTAGTTATACAGATAAAATTTCTCTGCGATCAGAATCGGTTCATCTGGGCATGTGATGAAATGACCACGGGATTAAAGATGGTCCGAAAGTTTGTCCTTTTTTTTCGCTTAGGATAAAAGAAACAACTTATTAATGATTAAAAATAATTTATAGATAAACTTTATATACACGTTCTTAGTGACCCAATAGCAAATATTAAAAATTAAACCATGATGAAAAAACTCTAAAATCATCTCTAAATTTAAAATTTGGCTTATAAACATAAGTGCATAACATTTTTTTTGAATTTTGACTACTCTCTATTTTGTCCTCTTATTTAAATGCATTTCTTGATTTTTGGTGTGCGCGTCTACACACACACAAAATCACCGTAAATTATGTGGGCTGGTAGTATCAGCGGTTGCTTGGATTTATGTTTGTTTACATATATTTCTTGTTCTCTTAGAAAATGGCTGGCTTACTTTGAAATAAGGCTGAAGTGTATATATTTAATTAGTATGTGTACCGTGTATAGCATTTATAATTTTTTGATGTGCCTTGGAATAAAATTTTTAATTTTATGCCTTAGTCAAAGTTTGTATGTGAACTCTAATAATTAAAAGTATATTTTCTCATACGGATTTTAGTCTATAAATTCAGTGGCATTTGTGTTCAATAGAGTAACCAAGCCTGCTAGAAATAGCTTGCATATTTAATACACATATTTTGCTTGCACAAATTTTCTTTTAACAATCTAATTCTGCCTAATGGCAGCACCACAACATCATCCGTAGTTATAATTGAAGTGAAGCTTGTTGCACATCAAGTGTACGTTGGTATTCATCGTAGTACAGTCGAGTATTGTGTGCTTTGTCCTAGTTGAAAAACATATGAAAGATATAGGTTTGAATCCTATAGGAAAACTCCTTATTTGATCATTTGAAATAAAGGATTGAAAAGTCCCTATAGAATAGCTCAAGACAAGGATATATTGGAGTAAAGTTAGCATAAAGTCTAACATGATGAAAATTTTATAAGACCATTTTAATGGATGAACATAGATAGAGCTAAAAAGTTTTACGTTGTGAAACAAACGGAGTATATATGTTTATGTTGTAGTCTATTTAAATGGCGGTTCCTTTATTTCATATGTTTTTCAATCATTTAGTTTACACATTCATTACTATCGATCAAAATCTTATGTGTTTTTTCTATTCTTGTGTTTTCTTAATAATGTATTTCAAAGGGACCTTAGTATTACCCTTTTTATCACACATATGCTCATTTGATATAAGCTAGTCAATAGTTGCACGGAAATATACCTTGTGAGCAATTATGACCTAGTAATTGGCAGATCAACAATTTGTATAAAGAGCTTATATGCATGGGTTTTAGTGTCATATATGATTGATATTTAGGTAACCAAGTAATATTGATTATTGTACTCGATCGCTTTGTTGTTTCTCTATCATTTAGACCATCAATATATATTCATAACAAAGACGAAAAATATAATTATATGGGTGCATTTTTAGTCATAAATCTAATAGTTTTTTTTGGCATGTCGTTGTTTGAGAATGGAGGGAGTAATTGTTGGCGATGTTATTTAGATTCATGTTTTTTTAATTTCAGACATATCTAATTTTGCTACTTGACAATATAATCTGTATTTTCCAATGCACTCGACTAGGTTTTGCATGTGGAGTTGATACATACGTATGGGTGTGAGATAGGATTATGGGCATAGTAGGGTAGATCATATGTACTAAGAATTCCAAGTTTAAACACTAGAGGTTAAAAAGAAAACAGGGGCGGCCTATAAATATATATTGCTGCTCATTTTTATTAAAAGAGTGTTTGATATTTACTTTGTCTAAAAATAGTTCTATAATATTAATTCAACAATCAAATAATATGAAAATACATTCATGATAAATATAATAATATCTTTTGGACATATCATTATTTTAGAATATAGTGCATAATATTTTTGTTTAAAAAATATAGGTAGTTTTTGGCAATGTCACTCAAAATTCAAGTTTATTTTAGTTTTAAAATTCTTGACTTAATTTAGTTATGCATGTCTTTAAGTGATATACAAATATCATATGTCTTGTAGTCTATACCATCGTTTCAAAAATAAATCAATTTTCAGTTTTTAGATATATTCGTCTTATTTTAAAAAATATGATTAATATTTTTATTGTTATTAGATGATAAAATATGAATAAAATTTTATACGTGAGAGGTGAGATGTGAACTTAGGATCTCTATAGAGCATGTTTAATATGGATTTCCACATTTCAATTGTTTATTTAGTCACAGGGAATAGAGGTTGTACGTCCCTGAGAATAGAGATTGTTTTCTAAATTAGTAGGTAAATTAATTTAAGTAAAAATTTAAGTTTAATCTTGTCGATGATTCGTAGTGACAATAATAAAAGGGTGTTCAATTCAGATCGAACGAAAAGATGGTGCGCAGGAGACAAAGGATTATCCAGGTTCATTTCTTCGAATACGAAGTAGCACTCTACTCCTGCTAGCTAGTGTTTAACCGTGTGTATTTGTGTTTGAATAGATTTGAGCTATCATTATGTTGTATAGATGGCCATTAGGCCTGCCCGGCCCTGCATGGCCCAAGCACGGTTGGGTTCATGCCTATTCCTATCGGGCCGACACGGTCCAGTAACCACACCGGGATGTGCCGTGCCGGTCCATGGGCTGCATCTACCAGGCTGGCCCACGTGCCAAGGCATCGGCCTAGACATGGCCCAACAGTCGGGACGGGCTGGCACGGGCCTAATTCCCATTGTGATGGGCCATGCTTGGGCCCAGCCAAATGGCCATGCTATGGGCCGGGCCATCAGGCCTCGGTTCATATGGCCATCTGTAGTCTCTTGTCCTCGAGTGACTCTCCACCTTCTTTATATACCAATGGATAGGAATACAGCGATGATATACCAAGTCACATCTTAACACCATTTACACGGTAGTAGTTTGTAATTAATGCCCGACTAAGTGTACTTGGTGGACCATAGAGCACAATACCATATCCTTGTCCGAATCAAACGGTACATGTATCTTATCCCATCGTACATGAATAGACAAAAGGAGCATATACCTTTAATCCATATTATCCACCCTTGTAGTGGTTGAAAATAGTAGAAAATTATTTAAATAAAAATCAACGCACAGATGTTTTTGTTTTTTTCCCCAATATCGATGAGATAATAGATACTAGTAAAGTAGAGTTAACAGTGTAGATCTCATCTATTTATAGATGTTTATTACTTAATTTTAAATTATTTAAGGGATCCTATTATACCTGTTTATTAATTATTTTTCTTGACTCAAAATGGCGTATGCATATTTTTTTCTACATGATTAGAAGCTATCGTATGATTTGATGCTGGTTACATCTAACTTCTATATCCCTATAGAAAAGGAAAGAGAGAGCAGACCGGTGGATGTACTTATATATATAAGTTTGTGTACGGTCGAGAGTAGGGGATTAGTTTTTTAATACCACCTCCTTCTCTAAATCTTTGTTGACTATTTAAGGCACATTTGACCATTCATATTATTCAAAAAATTCATTTTGTGACATGATCTTTTCTGCCAACGGTGATTAGATTGTGGAAGTTAATAGTTTTATTATTGTCTACACAGATTGATTTCATATACTAATATTTGTATAATTACATGATTTTAGTTATGAGATAGTTTAAGGTCATTGAGCCCCTTGATGGAAGTAATTGTCCCAAATGGAAAAACAGTGTGCTTCTAAACTTAGGGCTAATTGGAGAAGACATAGCTTTAAGACAAGACTCTCCTAAGCAGCCCGAATGGACTGATGAGCAATATGAGAATTTTCAGTGGGCTTATGAGAAAAAATTAGAAACTTGGAAGAAATCCAATATGATGTCCCTGATGTATATTAAGAGCAATATTGCTCTAGGAATTATTGGAGAGATAGTCAACTCTAAAGATGCAAAAACGCACATGGCTAATATTGAAGAGAATTTCAAATTGTTTTCTAAAGCTATTATGCTAGTACATTAATCTCAAAGATGATCACCAGTAATTACGATGGCAAAGGTGGTGTTAGAAAGCACGTAATGGGATGACTCATATGGCACATCAGCTTAAGTCTATGGACATGTATATTAGATGGTTTTTTTGTGCATTTTATTATGAGCTCCTTGGACCCTGACTATCCTCCCTTTAAGATTAATTATAATACTGAGAAAGATAAGTGGACCATACCAGAACCAATCTCACATTCAATAAAGGCGGAAGAGCGTCAGAAAGCTGAAAAGCATAAGTTTCAAGATCAGCTCAACCTCGCTAATGCTTCTAACAAAGACAAAAGAAAGATGTATCAAGGGGGTGGCTCCAGCAGCGGGAGGAGCAACACCGACAATTGTCAAAATAAAGAAGAAAACAATGGTTCTACTTCAGCTGATCCCTCTGATCGGAATCCATTCTACAAATTCTACAAGAAGCATGGATAATAGCAAAGAGACTGCCCACGTTTCAAGGCATGGTTAGCTAAACATGGAATTGAATATTGTTCAAACAGTAGTAAGAAGAGGAGTGAGAACTCAGAAAATAAAGAATAGCTGGTCAAGCGGAGATTTTTAAGTGAAGCATGATGGAAGACTTCACGACTAGACTCCATAGCAGCTTAAATTTTATTCACTCTCCTATCAACAAAAGTTATTTGGTTGTGTTAGAGTTAGGATTAGAGTTAGTTAAAGCTTGTGTTTCTTAAATAATGTTAATTTAGTTAGATGGTTCAAAACAATGCTATTTTATTTTTAATTTGAGTTAGTTTTTCCTTTTGTGCGAAACAAGTTATATTTTCATATATTGCGTGATACTTATTATAAATGCATGTGATGCTTAATAGCATTACTTAGCCACACTTCTAGGGGAGAGGTATGGTTTTATTAATAGAAGAGTTTATTTTTCCTAAGATTTCATAATATTTTGTTAAGAGAGAAACCAACTGAAATTTTGTTATCTCAATAAGCCATAAGTAAGGCAATATTGATATTTATATAAAGGTGGAAGTTTTATTATGCTTAGTAAATTTATTTATATAGAAAGTCATTAGATATGTTTGCATTACTAACTAATAACAATAAATTTAGATTTCAGTCTTGATGCATACAGGCTTGATTTCATCTGTAATAAGTTTAACCATGTTTTGATATGGGGAGCAATTTTGATGCAGATTTAATGAATATTTTTACTTTGAATTGCGCAGCAATTTATGATTTATGTTCGAGTAACAACGAATAAACTATGTTGTGAAAGACAGGTCGATAACTAACGATTAATACTAAATTTTTATTATGGATCCATACTATAAGAAGATCCTGGATGAGTTGTATAAGTTTTTCAATAAATATCTCACTAAGATAAGAATGAGTTTCTTTGAGCGCTATAGTAATCTATAGGTCTTGTATTGCCTTGGGGACTTATTTTGTTTAAATTTACTCATTAGTTAAACCTCTAAATCAAGGGGAGAATGTTGGTTGATTTATTCGGTTAGACACCGGGTAAAAAAATTAGAGATAGAGACCGGTTTAAGAAATTCGGAATCCACCATAACTGATTTTCTACCGTGTCCTACTCCTACTCAAACAAGATGTTCATGTCCTACTCTGAAAGAGATAGAATATGAGTTTGTTTCGGTGATCGGTAGAATCAAGACTCCCTACTAAATTTGAGATTACCCTAAGCCCTACCAGTGCCATATAAATAGAGGGACAATGGAGGAGGGCCGCCTGAGTTGTCTGTTCTAAAACCAAAACCCTAATTGCCCGATCAATTATGCACTGGAAGGGGTCGTGATGTAATCTCAAAAGAAAATTGCAGGTTTAGAAGTGATCACCTGTGATCTAATCTCGCCGGAGACAAAGGTCATCAACGCCTACTTCAAGCTGCCAGAAAGATCAGAGAAAAGGAGAGAAAAAAACAGAGCAGGAGGATCGATTCAATTGCGATGGCTTCTCAATTAGGTCAGTAGATCGATTTAATTCCGTGTTAGTAGAGGTGATCAATATTAGGCTAAGATTAGAAATTAATATTAGGATTAGATAACCCAACACTCGTGACAGAGCTGGCTATAAGCTTATAGCCCATTTTGCTCTCTCTCCTCCTATCTATCCCCCACTTCGACATTTAGCCGACTTATAGCGTGGTATTATACTTTCTCTTAGCGCCGGTGCTGCGGCATTCTTATTCGTCAGCAGTGGCGTTGGTCTGAGAGAGGTGGATCGATCTGGTGCCGGTGAGCTCGGGAGCAACGGATCCGACACTGCCAGGCTCGAAACTGGCGGATCATCCGATCAGATGACAGTGCGGTGGGGATCAATTAAATGGAGCATTCACCGGTGATGGGTGGAGCCAGCGGCGCTGGGAAGGACACCTCCATCGCTCCACCTCTGTATCGATCGACCGACAGCGGCAAACGAGGACTGCGACGACGAGGGTTTGATGGGGTTGATGCGTTGCTCGGTGCTGTTCATGTGCTGGCTGATTTGGCTTGCCAATGCGTGCGTAAATTCTGCTTCCCGCAATTATCCTGATGCTATTTTGCAGCAGGGAGCGAGGTTGTATTGGAATTAATACTGCAGTTTATATTTCAACCACAAAATCAGTTCTACTGTCGGGCAGCCTGCCTAGCTCGTATGTACAAATACATCTTTATGGGTCGACTGCCTTCGATTGGCTAGTGACCTTACAGATTTTTTTCTTGATTTTTTGGATGTTTTTCGAACCACTAAATTGTATAATTTTTATAGAAAAGTTTTAGAAATTTACCGTCTCATCTTTGTATAATACAGCACTACGAGTTAATTTTATTATTTACACCGTTAAACAGCTGTTACAAAAATTAGTTAATCTTTCGTCTTTTAGCAGAAAAAGAACGTAGCCTAATGAAAATGATCTTCACGTACCGGTCCTGTAAGTCGCCCAAATCATTTTGACTGGTGGTGTTCATCCACCTGTGTATATGACCAAATTTTAAGTATTTTTTAAATGGATGATAACATCGGGTGTTTACTTCAAAGCTACAAACTTAAATGGATGATAACACCAACTAGCAATAATGTAATATTAAAAATAAGAGAACTTATTCCTAATTCTTCGGCCACCCAAAATCAGTGAAAATTTGACTCTAATCTCCGACATGCAACCATAACTAGTTCCATGTTATCATCACGCCTTTGTAACATGACCAAAACCTGAGCCAATAGATCACTCTGAAGATGAAGATTATGTGCATACGATAATTAGTTGGAGCTTTTTATAACACTAAATCATTTCTATAACGCCGAAGAGTCCAAAATAACATGGATGCTGTTATCAGCATAAGTTTTTTAGTATTAAAATCCATCGCACCCAACCAACATCCAAACAAATCTATGAAACACTTAAAAGAAAGTACAATAGGAGACCGTATACTAACGACAACCTTATTTTTGTTTATCTGGAGGAAAGTGAACAAAGCATTGGTTATATGTTCTAATAAAGATACGATAAATGGATGACGAAGAGAGGAGGATAAAATTATAATCAATTTTATAACTCATCTACTGTACTTCCTCTGTTAAAAATATAAATATTTATAGGATTTGAATTTGATACCATAATAAAAGGCATTTTCCCCACCTATCTACTTGTTTCATCGATAACGTCTCATATTTTTTTTCTCATTTTGTCCTCAGGTATCATGCTACCCAATCAATTTATTGTTTATTGAAGGGACAATAATTTATTCTTCTCAACCTTAATCCCTACTAAACAATCTATAAATACTTACATTTTAGAACTGATGTCCACATGCTAACTATAGCACTATTTTAATATGGACTTAGAGCTGGTAGTAGGCTTTAATATTAAATTCGCTCTTATAGCTGGATTCAAATTAATGGATATATAAATAATTCTCCAAACAAATATAGTAAAATAACAATTAAAGAATACACGTTGCATGCATTCATTATGCATGCAGAAGCAACATTTTATACTATCACTCCAATTTCTTTCTCTAAATTATCCTCGGTTAAAATAATTGTTTTAGACGGATATCAGGAAAAAACGTAAATGGTAAGAGGTACTTTTAGCTTCTATATATGTGACCTATTTCTACAGTTGCTTTAGCAGAGACGGACGTTCTGCCCATCTTTCGAAATGCATTCTATCATGCATCTTTCGAGATGCATTCTACCTGAAGAAAAATAGTTTTTTGAGTAGTGTACTATACCCAAACACCATTACTATGGATCCTCGGCCTGGTCCACCCACATGGGCAGCTCGTATGCCAGTAATTGTATATGGGGCAAATTTGTTACATGCCACTGAAAGTTTACGTTCCTTTGCTATAGGACACCACAAGATGTATTTTAGTTGGTGGGGACCATAAAAAGTTAGTAATTAGCCAATGGACACCAGCAACATTATTTTATATCTTCCACTGGTTTTAGAAAAATAAAACACGGTAAAAGCATCAACATGCTCTTGTCACTTTCTCATCGGAGATAGAGGAGCACCACAAGAACAGGCTCTCCGAGAAGGAGTCGAGGACAACAAGAATCAGCTCCGCCCTAGCTACACTAAAAAGAATTCTTCGTATGGGGTCGTCGTCGGATAAGGGCATTTTGATACTTTGGTCATGTTTTCTCTCTCCAAAACTAGCGAAAATTATAAAATAATGTCACCGGTGTCCAGTAGCTAATTACCACTTTTTTCGGAGCCCTTCGTTATCCTCTAGCGAAGAGCGCAAATTTTGAGTACCTGTACCAAATTTTGCCTTCTATCTGTGAGTAGCTAGAGAGGTTAGGGGAGAGGACCGACAAACGAAGCATGAGACCTAGATAAAACTTCAGAACTATGATGATAATATAATAGAGCCTTCGTGAATCCTCATGATACTCCCTTCATTTTTTATATAATGCCTTTATCATTTAGGTCAATGTATGATCATTCATCTTATTAAAATGAATCATATAATTATTTATTATTTTATTATTATTATAGAAACTTTAAGTATGACTTACAATTTTACATATTTGGATAAAAATTTTGAATACGATGAAGAGTCAAACGTAAATTTAAAAATCAACGATGTCATATAAAAAAAAATCGAGGGAGTAGTACAATTAAACCTCCATTCTATCTCTATTTGACACCACCATAGCATCTGGTGATACCATCATGGGGATGATATCTTTGTAATAGATTGTAAGACTAATGAAACCATGACAACTCGATATCATTGAATGGGAGCAAATCTGATAGTACAGCCAACTATTAGTTATGAACTCATCTTGTTGGAAAAAAAACTAGTTCTGGTAGGTAATAACCACTATGAGTAGATAATTACAATGCATGAGAATATAATAGGCTGTCGCACCTTTCTTGTGCACCTTACAAAAGATATATAAAGTAAAAATCTAAAAATTCTAATAGAACAACAGTATGAGTATTATTAGCAAACTCGAAGAGTTCTAATAGGAAAAAAACTTAAAGTCATATTAGAAAATTAATATCATGATATACTAATACATTGCATATTAAAGTTAGGATCATGTCTCTAACATTACAGTCAACATGTTGCCGGAATATGAATCGCTCGGGTGAGAGATCGTAGGACCCCGTTTCGTGTTTAGCCCAAAGAGTACGGCAGAAATTGCTAATTCAAATGTGCTAAGTGGTATAGTAAATATGCGAATAAATCACACAGACGAAACAAGTATACATGTAATACCCTACTGCCGTGGATTTCTTTTGAATGGTGTGTAATTGACGTAAATTGGTCCAATTCACCGTGTACCCGCTTGAGGAACCACGTACAAGAAAAAACAAAAAAACAAAAGCTCTCCTTCATTTGTATCAGTGTGCAGACCAGTGGATTAGACTAAGAGTAGAACTACTCTTTGGTTTCCATGCTGTCACGCCTAAAAATTTACACCAATTTTCAAACAATGGCATAGATCTCGGTTCAACAATCAGCTTGAGTACACACTATGACAAATTAATTTACAGTTTCACGACTTAAAAACAAGTAAAAACAATTGTCTATCGAAATGTAGCGGAAAAGAAAAACAAGACTAGAACCATCTAATCTTCAGCTTGGCGATGACAGCTCCATACCACAGGCATTCTTCACGGCGGACTTAACCTAACTTCAACCTTCGGAACTACCTCCATCTGATAAAGGCTCTGTCTCTTGCTCTGGTGGGAAAAAAATAAGCAAGACTAAGTATAAACCACCGTACTCAACAAGTAACACCCAAGAGAGGGAGAATAATGAATGCAATAGGCTCTCAAGGATAGGCTAAGGTTAATTTGCACAAAGCGATAGTAATTAGCAAAACAGTAGATAAAAAATACTAAACAAAAAGTCAAGTAAACATTTGAAATAAGCATCCACTGTCCAACAATACAACATCACGTTGCAACAGGCCCAAACCGTTGTCGAACGTTACACCACGTAGCGACATGGTTAGCCCTCTGTCCAACGTTACACCACGTTGTGATAGACCCAAACCACTGCCAACGTTACACCACGTTGCGCAGGGCCAAACCAATTCTAAGTTCATCAAGTTACTAAAGGTTTGACTAATCCTAGTGAATCTGTTAGTTCACCCCATAACCGCGGGCATGGCTATTTAAATAGTTTTACTCTGATCAGAGGTGTACAACTTTACCCACAAGACACAATTCCACTATGCATGAACATGCGCTGGTGTATCACCACGATACCACGGAAAGAAAATTGTGATAGGACCCGTCGTAGAACCCTCCCTATTCAATCGCACCACACTTCAGTTTTCACCCTCTCCTTTATACCAAGTCGGGCAGTCCCCTCTTATGGCTTGGTGGATCCAGAAGTAGCAGAGGCCATCGTTACACCACGATTGCGTATCCATACTCCATCACGCCCACCCTTGCCTTGGTACATCAAATAGTTTGAAGTTACACTTCAAATCCCACCTTAGCTATTTTGGCTTGTGGTTAGTGCGTGACTCTAAAAACCATGCACCCACAGCCCACCACAAGCAATATTTTAGATATTATTAATCCTTGCCGGGTAATTAATCATCATTAAGAACTATTACAGTCTAGCATTAATGAAATATTACCCCATGAGCTGGTTGAACTACGCATGACTAAGCATTGCCTAACCCTATGATTCTAGTCAGATTAACCCTAGGATGACAATAATAATTAATGGGACATCAATGGATATAAAGGTACTTGCCCAATACATAAATAAAGTAAATACATTTAAATACTATGCATATTTGAATGTAAAACGAGGATTTTATAATCTTGGGATCAATATGTTGAAGGATGGGGTGTCACTTGTCTTGCTCTGACCCACAAGGAACTTCGGTGACGACTTCGAGTACGATTGACACTTCGACAGGTGAAAAACCTACGACAAACAGACAAAACAAGCAAAACAAACTATAAAACTACTGAAACAGAGAAAGAAACTATTTTCAATGGATTATTGACATTTTTATGGATTAAATGAAATTTGAATGGACTAAAACGGAGACTAGATAAATTAGTTATGAATTATAGAAGTTTAATTGTGTTTTTAAGCTGTACAAAAAACTTTAGTGACTTATTGTGCAATTAATTGGAGGCGTTGACGTCATCCTCAGGAGAGAGGAGGGAGGAGATGCTCATCAGGTGGCGCGACGATGACGAACGACACGACGTGGGGCAGCGGAGGGGATGGCGCCCGGCGGCGGTGATCGGCGACACCATCCCGGTGGCGGCAATCCGACGGCATAGGGAGGCAGAGGAGGGCGGCGGCGGCTCGAGCCGGCAAAGGAGGGTGAGCAGCGGCCGGGGAGGAAATTTATAGCGCAGGTGGAAGGCGGTGGCGGTGCACGCGAGATTAATGGCCGGAGATCGCGAGTGATGATTGCGCGGGAGAACCGGCGAGAAGACCGGCGGTGATTTCGGGCGGGTGGCCGGCTCGCGAGATTAGCGATGGCGATTGCGTGAGCGGATGCGGCAGCGCGACGCGAGGCGGCCGGGATGCGACGGCACGGTGGTGCACGGCTGCCGCTGCGTCAAGGGCGAACGCGGCACAACGCTGGCGCGGCAAGCAGACACAGCGTCAGCGTTGGCACGGTGCAGCGAGACGTGGCGCAGCCGCAAGGTGCACGGCCGTGGCGCGGCGCGAGCGCTAGGCGTGGCGAGGCGGTGGAGCGTGGCTGGGATGCGGCAGTGGCACGGTGAGGTGGCGGCCAGCGCGGTGGCGAGATGGCGGCCACAGCGAGGCAGCGGCATCGTGGAAGTGGGCGGCGCTCGCGCAGGTAGGCTGGAGGAGGATGACACGCCCGATAGGTGGGGCCTACCTGTTGGTGACCTTGGGGGGAGGCGGCCTGGACCTCAGGACGCCAGCGGGCTACGGCCTCGGCTAGGCCGACCCAATGCGGGAGGAGAGAGGGGAAGGAGGAGAGGGGAAGCAGTCTGAGGGGAGGGAAAGGAAAGGAGGAGTGGGCTGAGGGTGAGCGGGCTAGGAGAGAGGAAGAAAAAGGAGTGGGCTGCCAGCCCACCCGGCTGGGAGGGGAAAAAAGAGAAAAGAAGAAGGGGAAAATGGAGAAAGAAAGAAAGGAAAAGGGAAAAAGGGGAGAAAAGAAAAAGAAAGGAGGGAAAAAGAAAAGAAAAACATTTGCCTCTAATTTTGCCAATTTTTATTAAGTTTATTTAAGCAATTTTTATCTACTGAAATTGAAATTTAAATCCTATTAATAATTTAAAATGTTTTTGGGATATTTTAGAATATCCAAAAAGCTTCAATTTTATTAAATTAATTTATACACTGGTTTTCTCTTGAACTTTAATGAACAAAATATTTTAATACATTATTTAAATATTTTTAGGCCAGGGCTAAACTCTGGATGTGACACATGTTCTCTTGGATATTTGGGTATGGATATTGCAACTAAGAATTTGAGATTAGCAATAAAATTTCCTTCTTTATTTATGGGAGATCTTCTTAGCCCTCTGTGTAGGTCTTAGATCTTGATGTTTGATGTTGATGTAGCAGCTGTTAGAGCAGGTACAATAGCAGACTATAAGCCAGCTATAAGCATGTTTTAAGGTGATTAGAGAGGAGAGAGAAGAGCAGCGGGCTATAGATTTATAGCAAGTTGCAGCATGAACTTCAAGACTCATGTGTGTATGATAGGTGGGACTGAATATTAATTGTACAATATATGACTATTGTATGAATTGGCTATTAAGTTGGCTATAGACAACTTGTAGCCAACGGTTGGCTATACTATTGAACTTTCTCTTAGTTGGTAAGTTCAACAATCGGCTATTGGAGAACTGGATCGGTTGGAAGTCTAATATAAATAAACTCAAATAATTAGATAAATAATAAAGGCTTTGCTATAATCAGCTAAAACCAACTTGTATATAATCCATATAAGCTGGTGAAACACTTAAGTAATTCAACGGCTAAAACCTCAATGAAATAATGATTAATGCCTACTGACTTAAATACATTTAACTTATAACTACAACCGTATTGGTCGAACCTAACCAATGCAACATAAGGTTGATAATTGTATTGTTGATTTAAGCAAGCCGATATGACACTGATCAAAGTGGTCTTGCATTAAATTTAACCAAGACAGTAAAACCATCACACAGAAATCTAAGGCATCAGATAATATTTGTTAACCATCCAATGAAACATTCGCATGAATCTATTGGCTTAAAGAGATTGAGATTATCAACAACAAGGTTAGACTTAATCGATAAATCCATCTAATGGTGTGGCTATAACAAATCTATCAAACACACAATTGTGATTGTAGAGACATGTCGTCTAACATAGACGATCAGACCTAACTGATAGTTCTTAATAAACCGATGCGTCTCTAAACACAATGATGTTAAAGTTAGAATTGAAAATATCAGGTAGATAAATATATCAACTAAACCAGAGTAATTCAAGAGATCAAAGTGATGCAGCTTTGAATAGCATCAATGTTGCCGATACAATTGCCATGACCGACGAAACTTATATTTTAGCATTTGAAGGAGATTGAAGCTGACCAGCACTATGTCTGATGTTAAGTTCCGCCGATGATGAAAACCTCATAAAGGAGAACGGTGATACACAGAGAGTATTTGTATTGATCTAGTATTGATGTATGATATATTTTGCGGGCATCATGGGTGTACATATTTACCATGTTGAACATGATACATGTTTTCTAAATATGAAAGAAAATATATAAATCTTGATCGCACACTATACTTAATTCATATCGGACACAACCACACATGTTTACTAATGACAAAAGTAAAAATAAAAGTTTTGATCAGACACAACACATGTTTCCTAAAGACAAACAAAAAATATTAAACCTTGTCTAATTAATAGATAGAATTAAAGTGTCATGTCATGTTCTTCGTGCTCCCTTGTTGAACTCGGACTATTCTAAATAAACTTTTCATCGACAGATTGTGCTATTTTCTTAACCGAATCGGTTAAAGAATCTTACCAAATTTTGGCTTTAATGACCGTTGTTTGAATTAGCCAGTTTGCCAAAATGAGAAAATATGACAACTATATGAGTTATATATATATATATATATATATACACTACACAACACTTTGAGCGCTACGTAATAAACAGCGTGTGACGCACCACAACCAAACCAGACCCCACACCACCCACCAACAGATCAACCACCCCACCTTTGCACGTTGCAGTTAAATTTTAACTTTTGAATTACTTGCGGGTACCCCGAATAAAGTAAGTTAACTTTTGACTCCTTTCGGTTAAATTTTAACTTACTGAAGCATTAATACAAGCCAGTGAACGCGAGTTAATTTTTAACTCAAGAACACATTATAGACATATTGAGTAATTTTTTAACTGATATGCTCACAAGCAAGCACGCACATCATGTTATTATACTATGCAGTTAAAGTTTAACTTATCGAACAACACAACACACGCTAAACATATGAGTTAATTTTTAACTAACACACTGATAGTAGGGTTGAATGTGTGATGAGAGTTATTTTTTAACTCCACTAGCTTTTGTTGGGGTGGCGGTGGTGGGAGGAGGTGGGCTGACGTGGAGCTTGGTTAGTTGATCGTTGTGTGACGCGCTACGTTGCAAGGTAGCGCGCAGCGTTTTAGTGGCGCGTTATATAGCGTCACTATATATATATATATACGTACACGTCCTCACTTCCAATGCCCATCCCACATCCCACCACTCTTTGCAAGGCCCAAAATGCACGGCCAACCCGTGCATTGCACGGGCTTCTAGTATAATATTTAGTTTAAATTATATAGAGTCATAAATGTTGTTGAAAGTTATAAAGTTCATAACATTAATGCTTATATAAACATAATATAGAATATATCCAATTATTTTTTATAGTTTAATAATTTGAAAGCATTGAAATATTAGAAATCATCCCATTAGAATCTTCACTTAAAATAGAGATTCTTGGTATAACATTGTTAATTAGACTAT
The DNA here is from genome assembly GCF_000231095.2 of Oryza brachyantha. Taxonomy (NCBI): domain Eukaryota; kingdom Viridiplantae; phylum Streptophyta; class Magnoliopsida; order Poales; family Poaceae; genus Oryza; species Oryza brachyantha. The sequence goes on along the minus strand of NC_023169.2, from coordinate 9,972,553 downwards.
CAGTAACAACCCATCTATAATTTTTGCATTAGTACGTGTGACCTTAACCGTACATAATAGAGGTCGCATCCGTTACATTTAGTAAATTCGTATCAAATCTAACTATTTTATTTAACATTATCTTTATTTTTCTATTTGATGCCAATTGTCGTTAACTTTTGGATGTATGTTGAACACTCATTATATTCAAAATTTTGTTGAATAATTAAAAACATTTGAGATACTTAAAAGTACCTTCAATATTAAAAAAATCACAGCAAATTAATTAAATTCAGAGCATTATGTCACGGATTTTGCTTATCCCACGGCTTGTTTGCGTTTCTTCAGTATGATGCTAAGCCAACATCATCTACAAAAGGAAAATAAGGGGTTAATATATAGGAAAGAAACATATTTAATATGAATTAAAAATTAGTGATGGCAGAAAATAATATTCAAAAGCAATGTCTTACTGCAGAAATATGTAGTGCTGTCTATTCTTTTTCAGAGATTTTCAAAGCTCTGTTCCATTTTTTATATGTTCTCTTCGGTCTTGATATTCTCAAGTTTCGTTGTGTTTAGGAAGATGAGCACTTTATCACTTTTAACTGGACGAGACTTCACCACTTATGAAACCTGGAAATTTGTTATCAGATATACAAATCCTTCTCTTATTAGTGGCCTGAACTTCGCAGCCTGATATTTCTATACAACAGCACATCATGTTGTTCTGTAGCAAATAACTTAAATTAAGAAAATTATAAACATCAAAATTATTTGAGCGGATTAATTATTCTAACCTCTTCATCAATAAGATCATGTCTAGGCTAATAAGTTCATTGCTGTCGGAATTTATGGCATCGCAAAGACTAATTAGTCTAACCTTTACTTTCCATGCTTCTTACTGTCGACAGCTTGAAGCATATCATACTCCATTGGAGTTCTCCTTCAATTTTAATAAAAAATAATTCCAAATTATATTGTTACATTTTTTAGGACCGAAATAAGCAAAGACTATTTAAATAAGGTATGATGGACTTCGTATAAAAAATAGAGTAGAGCATCTTAACCATGTAAATAAGCTATGTATTCAAGAAATCGAGTAAAACATCCTGAGCAAAAAGTTGTGCTGAAAACCCATTACTTTGCTCATTTTTATTTACAGGCTTAGAGCTCTTGGTTAGGCCTGGAAGGAAAAAAATAGTATAGTTTAGCTTATAACATGTTGTGCATACGGACACATGGGAAATTAAATATTTGACACATGAAAATTATATTTATATATATGTGTGTGTGATGTCTTCTTGAAAATTATTATTAGACAGAATTCTTTTAGCAAACCATGAGTCATTTACAGGTGAATGGTCATGCGAAAGGTCAATTGAAGTAGATAATCTAATACCAAATAGCTTAGTTCAGTAGGAAAAATAGATAAAAACCACTCATTTTGTCATGGCAAAGGGATTGCAGCCACGGGCAGTGGAAGTGGAAGAAACCGATTTGATTTGTATTCCATATTCTGGATATGTCAAATTTATAGTGTTAGGCTGTTAGCTGATAGCAAATCTAAGCTCCAGAGATCCAGATCAAGAAATTTTGAGATGAGAAATCTATTAGGATTGAGGAAAATCAGTACGTGACTTTTGTATCGTTTGGTGGAATTAGAGATAGAAGTACCGGAGATATAGACTAAAATCAATGTGCTGTAGATAACTGCTGTTTAAAGATGATCCAGATCAAAATATTTTGAAATGAGAAATCTATTAGGATTGAGGAAAATCAGTACGTGACTTTTGTATCGTTAGGTGGAATTGGAAATAGAAGTACCGGATATATAGACTAAAATCAATATGCTGTAGATAACTACTATTTAAAGATAGTATATCCACCAATACGATTTTTCTATTGAAGATTGGGCCACACGTCAGAACAGTGTTGACCGTAAGCAAAAACTGTTTTTTACTGCCTTGTTTTTAATCTTTGAGCCTGTTAAAAATACTGAAGATTGGACCATGTTGTTGTAAACAAAATAGATTAAGGCCCACGCTACTTAACATAAATTGTACGGTTCAGATTATTTAATATATCTAATGAATAGCCAGATCTCTCTAGTTAACGTGAGAGCATAGAAAGTACCCAATTACCAATTAGTATAGGTATAGATGAGGAGAACAAGGAGACACTTAGAGAGGGACTTAGATGCATTGAGGACCATCAAGGGCGTCCAAGTCAAGATGGAGGCCCAAATCAAGTTTAATTTGAGTATGTTTCGGAGCCCAGGATCAGTCTGTATTAAAACAGGCGCCTAGGTTGCATACATGCTTGGATTGGGTTGTTCTTTATATGAATGAAAAGCTAAAAAGATAACATTTTCCAATAGTTCTGGTTCCATGTCCAAATTCATTCAAATCATCAGGAATCGATCGAACAAGTTGATATCCAAAATATGTTCCATTGTTATATCACTGAATTGTGGCCTTTGGGCCGTGTATCATGTTGGAGCCTATTAGAGATGTATCAAGGGGTGTTTGCACAACCCTGAACTCCATATATTAGTAGTCGCTGCCATCTTTAGGATTTAGGTTTTGCTTAGATTAATCTGTCAAGAATAGTTTCATCAATTCTTCAGTGTGTGAGACATCAAGTCGTGAGCTTAATCATTCATATGCAATTTGGTTGCACTCTTTCTTGTTCTTACTTATGTTGTTTGATTCGTAATCATGGATTAGTCTTCTCAATGAGGTCAATCGGGTTTTAACACGATTGATAACCAGAATAGACGTGGTGCTACGATTGCGGGGTTCAAGACCATGTTCGTTCAGAAGTCAGATCTACTTGTGTCACAACTCCATCAAATCCATTGTTTATGAGGACCTTTTGGAAGATTAGGAACACAATTGATAACCAGAGAAGATGTCGTCCTGCGATTGCGGGGCTCAAGAGCATGTTTGTTGAGAATCCGAATCAACTTATGTTGTGACTCTATCAAATCGATTGTTTGTCAGAACCTTTCAAAAGATCAAGAACACTCATCCAAATCATTTCTACAACCATGCTAGAAATACACTTGTCGGTGATGTGGGCCTGGGGGTATCCCTACGAGTGTGGCGTGTGATAGCTGTGGGCCCAAGAACCCCCAGAAGGGGGGTTGGGCACCAAGAGACGCATGCTCCTGCGATGGACCCCTGAGTTAGCCGTCGGATCAAGGGGTCAGGGTCGGGCCGCCCTGACCCCTGGCATATCTCTGGACTGCTGCAAGGCCCACGTGTCAGGGAGGAGGGCACACCCCTGGGATTCAACTTTCGCATTTAATTCGATGGGAGAGGACCTAGAGTATGCTCCACCCGCGTGGCAAAGAAAAATGTGTCTGTCTCGCACTTGATGCAGGGCAGGCAAGCGTGCGTTCCTAGTGGCTCCTTTCACAGAAAAAGAGGCAAAGAGCGGGCAAGTACCTCTGGCAAGGCAGACGCTTCACAGCCGGGTCAGGGTACCAACCCCCGCTCCATCACAATCACATTTAATGCAACTGACAAATAGCAGGAGGGAAGAGGGCGGCAACCCCGTTACTTGAAACGGTCACCCACCCCCAAGATGAGACACTAACCGATAGGACCAAGCAAGGGAAGCGTGGCCGCCCTCTCCGCCAACTCTCTAGCTGATGGGACCAAGCAAGGATGGTGTGGCTGACACGCCACCTACCCTCTAACAGACCAAGGACGAGAAGGCAACAGCAAGTCGTCGTGACCGTGACCCGGACAGGCAGCGAACCAACTGCCATAGCGACATGACGACCTACTCGCCAGTAGGAGGTAGGACTGAGGCAAATGTGGTGGCCCCTTACTACTATAAAAGAAGGTCCTGCCCCACTTATAGGGGGATCCGATCGACTCTCACTCACTAGGAGAAGAACCTTCTAAAAGAAGGCTTGTACTTACTTGCCATATAGTGACCAAGTGACAGGAGTAGGATATTACGCCTTCCGATGACCTGAACCTGTATAAACTCTTGTTTTCCTTCTTTCTCAATGGTCTTGACCTAGCACACCTGGGCCAAACCAAAAAAAGGGGTTCGACGAACTCCCGCTTGAGGAGCTCATGCTCCGACAACACTTATATTAGGATCGAGGAAAATCAGGCAACACAATCCATGAAGAATAAGTCAAAATTGACCATTTTGATCAGTGATTCATCAGCCTCTACATTCGTGAATTATACCCCTCTGATTTAATTCACTTGTCATGGTTGACCATTATTATTTTACTTTGACCACTAATAGTTTTAAAAAATTAATAATTAATTGATTACGGTAAACGTTGGATGATTATCTATTCTACAGTATACAAACATGTTTTACTCACTGGAGAAATCTAATGGCTCAAATCATCTACATCAAATCAGACAGTCCACGTTTCATCTATCCTCTTTCTGTTTATCAGCTCCTCAAATTGAGCGCACAATCCATCTATCTTCTCAACATTAAATCTAACACATTAAATCCAAATTTTTAAACTATTAATATATTATTTAAACTACAAATAATTCGTGCGATAAATATTTGATAGAAATTAGATGATGACTTAATGTATAATTTAATGTATCATATAGTGCACAAACAAACATGTTTTACTCATTGGACAAATCTAACGGCTTAAATGATCTGCATCAAATTAGACAATCCATGTTTCATCTACCATCTTTCCATTTATCAGCTCCTCAAATTGCGCGCACATTCCATCTATCTTCCCAACATTAAATATAATACATTAAATCCAATTTTTTAAACTATTAATATATTATTTAAACCACAAAGAATTCGTGAGATAAATATTTGATATAAATTAGATGATGACTTAATGTTTAATTTAAATAACTTTTCATGTAATATATAAAGACACGAAGAAATTTATTTTTAAACTCGTAATAAATTTAAACTCAAGAGATGCACAATTGTTTTATATGTTAGCAAAATTTTATTTATTAAAGGGAGACATAAAGTTGTATGTGATGTAACTCAAGTTTGTATAAAGTGACGCTAATTTAGTTTCTATAGAGTTTAAATTTTATGTTAATATAAGGTAATATGAATAAATTATTTAATTAAAATTGTCCTTGAAATATATGAACAGGTATGGTAGTGATTCTGAAATTAGTATATCAATTATCCTTGCAATATATTAAAATTATCCTTGCAATTTGTTGATATTATAATGATTTTGAAATTAGTAATTACAAGTTATGCAATTAATGTCCAAATTTAAAAACTCTTAATTTATTAAGATATGGTCCAACCTATAATTAATTATGCAAAGTTTCAGGTCACCGTCTGGTGGTTTGCTACTATTTTGTTAGAGTTTGTCTAAATAATAATCAAATTAACAAATACTTGATAGACAAACAAATTTAAATATTTGGTTTATATATGATTGCATTAAAATAAATTTATAATATCTTATTTACATTATAAAATTGTAAATTAAACCGTAGCGTTAGTACAGGTATATTGCTAGTATACTCGTAACATCCCACATTACGTATACAACATTTTAAAGACATACCAAACATTTTTTTCAGAAAAGATACGTTGTCAAGGTTAACAAATAAATAAATAGTACCTAGTGACAGTTATATGATTGAAACTGGAGGTAGTAACTCTCCAACATGTTGGAGTGCTTAATGGGCAATCCGGTGACCATGCTAACTTCAAGAAAAATACATATGTTCCTTTCCCCCAAAAAAAGAGAAAAAAAAGCTGTTATTTCTTTTGGAGCCTTTTTAACCGATAACCGCGAGTCCAGCCAGTAAACATCATTGATTTTGTGAGCACCTATTGAGGCCTTCGGTGTTGATTGTAAATTTCGATACAAGTTATTTTGTAATTGATGTAGATGTGTTTCGTAAACCTATCACCGTATTATGTCAGATGATGTAAAATATGGTTGAGAGGTCTTGTCTGTAACTGCTTTTCGGGCAACAAACACTGCCGGAAGGTGTTTACTCAAAAGCGAGCCTCTGTGTCCCAACAAGTGACGCATATCGGCCTCCCCTGGCAACGAGTTCAGCATGAGTCCCAAGTTCTGCTATCTTGCCATTTGAGCAGACAGCGATTTGATGCGCATTTTGCACGGTGCTCAATCTGTGGGCAATCACCAGTGAAGTCCTTCCCTTCATCAAGTGATTGAGAGCTTCCTGTACAAGCCGCTCACTGGTCGTATCAAGTGCACTCGTAGCCTGTAAACATCACAAATTCTATGAATGAATACAAAGTGAACAGCACAATCTGCAATCTATCTATTATATATATAAAGTAATTGGAAAAGAGCCTCCACGTTGTCTCTCATAGGCTAGAAATTCTGAGATTAATCGAAGTAAAATATGAGGAAAAAAAAAGATATAGTTTTTGAATCGGACAACTTTAGGAGAAAAAAAAAAGAAAACAACGGTCATCCGCGCAGCACAGCCCAAGGTCACTAATTAATCTCCCCCAATTAATTAATCTGCTAGCTAAATTGACCGATAGATCCTACCAAACACCCAGCTTAATTATTTCAGACAAAATAAGTTCCCAAAATAAGGTATGTGATCGACGTAATCCTAAACTAGGCCATGATTAGTTCCCAAAATAAAAATTTTCAAGCCATCACGTCGAATATTTGAAGATTAAATGTATGCAAAAATATCAATTACACATGTAAATTGAGAGACAAATCTTTTAAACCGTACTACTAACTTGTAAGAAAAAAATATGCGTGACTAATTTTTTTAAGTTTTTATACATTTTTTTAAATAAGACAAATGATCAAACTTTCGACACAGAAATCAAAAAATAATGTTATTTTGGGACAGAGGTAGTTCATTAATATTTCACAAATATACAAGCAAATAAATAAATACTACAATAATATTTTACATATCTATTATATATATAAAGTAAAAAAAAGAGCCTTAACGTTGTCTCTCACGGGCTAGAAATTCTAAGATTAATCGAAGAAAAATATAAGAAAAAAAAGAAAAGATATAGTTTTTGAATCGGACAACTCTAGGAGAAAAAATAAAACAGAAAAGAATGGTCATCCGCACAGCACAGCCCAAGGTCACTAATTAATCTCCCCTAATTAATTAATCTACTAGCTAAATGGACCAACCGATCCTACCAAACACCCAGCTTAATTATTTCAGACAAAATAAGTTCCCAAAATAAGATATGCGAACGACGCAATCCTAAACTAGATCATGTTTAGTTCCCAAAATAAAAATTTTCAAGCCATCACGTCGAATATTTGAATGTTAAATATATGCAAAAATAACACCCAGCTTAATTATTTCAGACAAAATAAGTTCCCAAAATAAGATATGCGAACGACGCAATCCTAATCTAAGTCATGTTTAGTTCCCAAAATAAAAATTTTCAAGCCATCACGTTGAATATTTGAATGTTAAATATATGCAAAAATATCAATTACACAGATTGCGTGTAAATTGTGAGACAAATCTTTTAAACCATACTATTAACTTGTAAGAAAAAAATATGTGTGACTAATTTTTTTAAGTTTTTTATAATATTTTAAATAAGACAAATGGCCAAACTTTCAACATAGAAATCGAAAAATGATGCTATTTCAGGACAGGAGTAGTACATTAATATTTCACAAATATACAAACAAATAAATAAATACTACAATAATATTTTACATATCCATTATATATATAAAATAATAGGAAAAAGAGCCTCCACGTTGTCTCTCATGGGCTAGAAATTCTGAGATTAATCGAAGGAAAATATGAGGAAAATATAGTTTTTGAATCGGACAACTCTAGGAGAAAAAAAAACAGAAAAGAACGGTCATCCGCGCAGCACAGCCCAAGGTCACTAATTAATCTCCCCCAATTAATTAATCTACTAGCTAAATTGACCAACCGATCCTACCAAACACCCAGCTTAATTATTTCAGACAAAATAAGTTCCTAAAATAAGATATGCGAACGACGCAATCCTAAACTAGGCCATGTTTAGTTCCCAAAATAAAAATTTTCAAGCCATCACATCGAATATTTAAATATTAAATGTATGCAAAAATATCAATTACACAAGCTATGTGTAAATTACGAGACAAATCTTTTAAGCCATAAAGGAAAAAATATGCGTGACTAATTTTTTAAAGTTTTTTTACAATTTTTTAAAATAATACGAATGGTCAAACTTTCGCACATAAATCGAAAAATGATATTATTTCGGGACAGAGGTAGTACATTAATATTTCACAAATATACCAGCAAATATATAAATACTGCAATAATATTTTACATATCTATTATATATATATATATATATATATATATAAAGTAACAGAAAAATTAGCCTTCACAACTAGAAATTCTGAGATTAATCAAAGGAAAATTTGAGGAAAAAAAAGAAAAGATATAGTTTTTGAATCGGACAACTCTAGGAGAAAAAAAAACAGAAAAGAACAGCCATCCGCGCAGCACAGCCCAAAGTCACTAATTAATCTCCCCCAATTAATAAATAATATACAAATAAAAAAAAGGGCAGCACCTGTCGAACTTGCATAGTTCGACAGGGCACTGCCCACGTGGCCCTGTTAACCGGGGGATGTTGACAGGTCCTCTATCGACCGGGGATGTTGACGGGCCTCTATTTTAACGATTTTCAGCCGACGGACTCCAATTTTACAATTTTATGATTTTCAGCCGACGGACTCCAATCATATAAGTTGTCTGTTTAATGGTATTGGGATGCATAAAAACAAAACTTATCAACATTGGTCAGTGTTTCTGCCCTCAAAGGTCTACTAGACTACTACAAACACATGGTCACATCAGGGGCTCAGTCCAAGAAAAACTTTGAATTGAAACCTGATGCCAGCTAAAACTGATCAGTTTAGCAGAATCCTGGCTATTTTGAATTTTCTGAACTACCAATGTGGCATCAACTCATAAAGCATTGCAGGCGTTAGCTTCCTGGATTTATCTGGTGTAGTAGATAGGTAAATCATAGCATGGCAAGTCTGTAATGGATCTTCTATTTTTTTTAGTATATGTTCCTCCCTGCCCAACCCTGCCCCTCCCCTTCCCCCAAAAAATAAAGAAGAAACAAAAGAGTAATTTTCACCCTTTGGTAACTGTTATTCCAAATTCCAACCCTCTGGTTTCAATTTCCAAAATTAATCATTAATTCCAAAACGACAGTTCTTGTTAATTTCTTTGATATGTTTTATGCATTTTATCATTAATTTATACAACTCAAGAGCTCACTGAAGCCACAATATGCTTGGCTAAACAAAAATAACCAACTTGCTGAACATCAGTTTATTGGATCTTCACATATGGAGTGACTATATTCCACATACAGTTATAGAAGGCATTTATGGAATCCCATGATTATACTTCAATGGGCAGAGATTGGCTAGATGGGTGACTGTTAGACAGACTGGTGCAGGGTGCGCTATTGTTGGACCAGCAGAAAAAGGATAGCCTATGCCTAATCAGCATGTCCCAATCAATCAATTGTGGTTGGGCAGCAACCTTGTTCAAGTGAACTAGCATGACATGAATAGTACCTGCCCGCAGCAGATTATAACTACAAATCATTTATTTTGTAATTTCATACAATTTTCAAGGTTTTTTGTATGTAGTTCTACTTTTTCAGGTCAGATGAGCTAAATGCGCTACTACCATCGGGGTATAGCAGTGCCTGTGCTGGCACGACACAGCCCATGACCCTGTTGGCCAGCACAACTTGGCCCACTTCATTAAGCCTGTTAGTCGGTCCATGCCCAAATGTGCTATGCCTAGGGGCTCCTGCTTCATAATGCCCTGTCAATGCCACTACCTCCTTCCAATGTCAATTGTTCTATTTTGTGGGAAGAGTTGACAAAGCACTTACCCAGCCTTACATGGTTCTGTACTAATTCTCTTTGTATAGTTCTCAGCTTTTCTTCCACACAAAAATTAAGGCTTGCCTCCACTCTAGAAAAAATGTTCTATAACTATGTAGGGTACAAGATATCAAAGTAGAACGTATGCATGATATAAGACAAGTTGAACAGCAACTAGTTGCAAAATTACGATTTTCTGTAAGAGATACCTCATCAAGAATTAGAATAGGAGAGTTCTTCAGTAGAGCACGAGCAATTGCAATTCTCTGCAAATTAACAAAATGATTGTAAGGTAGTGAGTAAAATTTAGTCCTTTCTCAAAGTATTCCCTGTGTGCACATATGCAAAACCTATTAGAATTCTCATGCTATACATTGTATTTTTGCATCACGATGTCCAAGAGAAACAAAGCAAGCTACATACAACACTGAGTACTAAGTACTAACTCCTACTGTTCTATGTTTACATATTCTAATAAATTTATCACTTGCAACCGTGCACTCAAATATTAATAGCTAAGTTTAGAAAGTTCAACTGCCCTTATTCCTATCCAATGTGTCGGTGTCCAATTGGAGTAGAAAATTACCTGTCTCTGTCCCCCACTTAGGAGGCTGCCACGTTCACCAACAAGAGTGTCATAGCCCTAGATCCCAAACAAATTATGGAAATCAAACTACTGCATTTGGACACCAGAAACTATAAAAATATGACAAATGCTATTTCAACCTGCGGAAGAGAGACAATGAATTCATGAGCATTGGCAGCTTTAGCGGCTTTTATTATCTCATCCTTAGAGACAACATCATCTGGGAGACCGTAAGCGATGTTTTCTCCAACAGAAACTGAAAATAGGACCGGGTCCTGAAATTTTCATACCAAAATCAAATAATTAAAAAACTGCGAAATCATTAATACCAGGAGAAATTTGGTACCAAACTGCATAAAGAACAAGCACACAAATTCTAGATGGAGAGGACTGAAACATAGATTGTTGAGAACTAGAGATGATAGTCCACGCTTCGAACTTTGTATCACTATACCTGATTCACTAAGGATACAACTCGAGACCATTCTCTTTTATCAAATACACGAATGTCTTCCCCAGCAACAGTGATGCGACCATGAGTTGGCTGCAATAAATGACCGAACTGAAATGTTGATCCAGATATGAAAAAACATCACACCATTAATGTGGATGCACAGCAGTACCTCATAGTATCGTGCAAGAAGTTGCACCACTGTGCTTTTCCCAGCACCACTAGGTCCAACAAGTGCTGTAATTTTCCCACACTCAATTGTAAGGTCAAGCCCATTTAAGATCTCCACATCAGATCTCAGTGGGTATGAGAAGTGGACATCTGCAAAAACAGAAATGAGCATCAGTTGTAAGCCAGTGCTCTGATAATAATCTAGTCAATCATAATTTTGGGAACAACACACTTTATTCTTCATGGAAGTACCTCTTAGAATCATCTCTTTGAAGTTACAGTTTTACCCCAAAAGGGCAAAGTTCATAATTGGTGCATTATAATACTATTATTCATTTAAGTATCTCTTGGAGACACTTTTAAGTTATAATTTTTCACACATGGCAAAAAGACAAGGAAAATGGACATAAAAAAAATTACCAAGGAAGTGAAATATGAAAGTTTATCTTACACATAATAATATTCACAATGATATACATTTAACAGTTCCATTTTGCATCCTATAAATTGAAAATGAGAGCCTCCTTTTACTCTTTCTACCTAAACCTCACTTGTTGCCTCGTCCCATTTCAGTTGTATGTCCTGATCCATGTTCATTTGCAAAATTGTTTGCATGCTTCAGAAGCTTTCAGCTGCATCACAAAGGCTGGGTGCTCACAGATTTTTGTCTCTGATAATAACGATGTGAATTACATAGCTCAATTTGTTTCATTTTGTCGCTTTTCCTGGATTTACATTTGTGCTTAGCTATTAGGCTTTTAATTTGTTGGTTACATCATATAATCATATAAACAATTTAATCTATAGTATGAAAACAGCTGCATGTATAAAATAAATATGAATAGCAGCAAGCAGACCTTCTAGGTGAATGTCACCAGACCAGGCTAGATTGTTGCAGCTGCTCGTGCTTGATGATTTGAGTGCTGACATGTAATGTTTGTTAGCAGTGCCATTTTCATGCACTCCACCTTTTGAATCTTCTAGTTCTTTGGCTAAACCATATGCAAGTGAATCATCAATGTCCTCTGCTGAAAGAACAGAATTTATTCTTTCTACAGAAGCAAATGTCCCACGTAGATCACCAAGAGTATTAACAGCTCCTTGAACCTAAAATGTGTGCTCTCAATAAGTATGATGAGCACAAAACATCAAAACACAAAAACTTATGCAAACAGTAAAATCTGATACTTACAGCGAATGTCAGTGTGAATGTGTAACCAATAAAAGATGCCATGGTTCCAACAGATAATTTGCCCTGAAATACATGTGTAACATTTTCTGATTCCAATGAGCCAGTTCAAACTAGACATTATTAAATAAAATTCATTACACAATGAATATTAAATATCTAATGACATACTGGTTAGTAAAAACAACTTGGTTGCATGCATGTGGTGTTTCGATAGGCATACAATGTGCTTCCCTAAAGTAAGATAGAATGATGACTTCTTTATATATTTAAGTCAAGAGCACAGCTGATGCAACAGAATCAATTTTTAAAAATTGATATTGAAATATTTAGATGATGTAACTGATCTAAATTGGTGTACTCGTAGATACTGAAATATGAACAGTACAAAATTGACAATAATTCTAATATAACACATGCTAGATCTAAAAGCTGAATCTGTTATTCTGTTTTCTTATTTTCTTAGAACAGACGTCAAGGGCAAAAGGGAAACAAGCTTAAGGCATTGGTTCTGAAACCTAGAGCAAGCAGTGTCAACAATATTTTGTACAATGCAAATAGCACAAAATGGCAAGGTAATGGGCTTCAAGGCTCCAGCTGACCTAGTGTTGTGTATATAGGGTTAAAGGGCACCAAATTTCCATGGACGTGGCCAGAAGCAATAAATCTATGCAACATTCCACATTGGATGGCGATGATCCAGGGGGTCACCATTGTCGTGAGTCACCTATAATCTAGAGAATTGTTCATCCATCTTTTAAGATTTCCTAGTATTGGATGGGACAAACTCTCAAAGTATAGCCCATCCTATATTATGCAAGGAAAAATTACAGGATACTTCACAGGGTGACATGTAAAAGAAACTCGTCCAGCAGGGGAAAAACCGCCCCCACAGCATTGTTGTGCTAAAAGAAACCTCAGCAAAAGCCAGTCGAGAAAGGCCACACCCTAGCCCCTTGACAGTGGACCTGCCACCCATGGTTTTGGGCCTTAACACTTTTGAGGCCCCAGACCCATACACAAGGGCATGCCCACCATAGGTCGTTTTTTAACATGTGTTTTAACTAATGGGACAGCGAGTGACCTCTTTTTAAACAAACTCTGAAAATTCGGTCCCAAGGGGAGTCGAACCCACGAGATGGTAGGTACTACTGAAACGCTGCGAGCATGCGACCAGTAGGCTATATACCCGTTCGCCACAGGATAACATGTAATTTATTCTACGCCATAACTATAATCCATTATGGTTTGTAGAATACCTTTGCAATTCAGAAAAACTGCCAGAATTCTAGTCCCTCGATTTTAAACTTGTAAATACTATCACGATGCACTACAGAATAGCATGGAACTTATTTTATGGTAAAACTAAACGACACGGCATGTTCTGCAGCTTTAGAAATAACGATGAGATGTAAGAACAAAGAACAATGTAATATATATCATAGACCAAGGGATTCAGAGGCTTACTGCATTGACTTTGCTTCCGCCGAGAACATAAAGTGCCATTAGGGAAACATAAACTACCACCCGAGTTAATGACTCATTAGCAGATTTCAGAACTCCTAATTTAGTGCCACTATTCTGGAAAGCAAGTGCCTATCAAACAAAAACTTGAATTAATAAGATATGGAAAGCAATGTGTCAGCTGCAAATATTTTCCTTCAAAATAGAGAAATAAGCATTCAGAATGTAATTATTGTAATGGATGACCTGACAAAAACAAAAGCCACAAGACTTACCAAATTGTCGAACATAGAAATTTGCCGCTTTTCACCACCAAATGACCTAACCTGTAAATGTATTTTTCAATGAAATAAGGATAACCCAAGTATGTGCATGGGTGTTTAATAGAATAAAGGAGATTGAATATATTGACGAAAATATTTCAATGATGTAAAAATTCTTTACCGCATCTAAAATCGTTTAAAAGAGATATGATAATTCTGACAAACAAATACTCACAGTACGAATGGCAGAAAATGTTTCTGATGCACAGTCTGATATACGTGCTTGGACAATTCCATAAGATTTAAATGTGGGAACGGTTGACCTCTTGAAAAGTGCTGAGTTAATAAAAACAGCTTGTCAGATCAGCAAATGCTTTTCAGAAATACCATAGAATTGTCAACACTACTTCAAATGAGCTTATCTTTTTAAACTGCTACAATGTGTTAATGCATTAAGTGAAAAACATATTTGGAGGGTAAAATTATTTCTTGAAATCACAAATACTAGAACTAAAGAACATATAAAATCTGAAAGTTCGAGAGCAACATGAAGGAAATGTCTGAAAAAATTATCTAAGAAAAAAAAAGCAACGCAGAAAGTGAAACTTTATGAGACCGTAAAAGAAAGGTATTTTTTTTTTATTTGCAGATTTTGTCATCTCCAGTCTGTCCAATCAATTACTGAAGCACCAAACAATTAACATTATGGATACTTCCAACTACAGCTCCCAAATCAACAACTTTCCGTTAATAGAAAATGCCTAAACAGAAGAATTTTGCTTTTGGGTTTTGCATTAGCAAAATGTCAGGGATAGTTAAGCATAACACCCAAATATTTCACAGATAAATAAAAAAGATCTGATGTGGCAATAAAATTTAGGCCCATTTCATTATCAAAAGCAAACTAGAAAGGTATAAGACACAAGGGGCCATCTACCACAATAAGCACCTGAAAAAACTAGTGTGCCTGATATTTTCCAAAAATAAATTTGTTAGAGTACAAATGATGGAATTCAGGATGAAGAAAGATTAAATGTTATTCTACTCTTGAACACATGTGATATACAGTATGAATAGTAAATGGCATATCCGTTATCATAGTCGTCATTTGGATAGTTACCAACTAGCACGGAGACAGAGACCATTAGGAGTCCTAGAACAGGAGCTAGCTCAGTAGATAATGTGAAAAGTATACAAAGTGTTCCAGTGATCTGGGGGGAAACAGGAAACAAATACTTCAGAAGACATTTCAGAGAATAGACCTTGCAGGTAATTGTGTAATTATCAAATAATCAAGTATGATATGAATGGGCTAGCTGATCAGTAATGGCTGGAGATGTCAGTATTTTAAGAGCGTTGTTAATAGCACAGAGAAAATATGTGATTCGTAATTTTGTATTGCTCAAATTCTAAGCAATTAGCAGTATAAAGCTTACATTCTCATAGTGTAAAGTTTCTTGCCTCAGAGAGTGCCCTTAGCCCACGATCCCTTGATATGTTGTCACTTACAACATTCTTCAAAGTACCCAAATCAGATGTCAACAAACCAGTCAACTCACCAACCTGCCACCAAATTATAGTAAGGTATCTCTCCCTTATCCAGTTGTGAGTCAGGCCAATTCTTTTATTCTCGCATTTTTTAACCAACATAGAATACTGTATCCTTTCATTTGCATAATTTCAGAAAAAGAAACGTATTTGATATGAAAGAAAACCCTCTATGATTTGTGTCACAGACCAGGGTAAACAATGCCATTTTATAAGGTCTTGTCAGGATAAAGAAGATGGATAGTTTCCTACCTGTTTTACCAATTCACGTAATGCATAATACACTGACCATAGCCACCATTTTCTCATTAAGTTCATTCAAATTACTTATTTTTTTAATCTTGAGGTAAACCTTGTCTTGTTTTCATCATTCACACACATTAACCCAACAATTAATTATATATCTTTCATAATGGAAAAAAAGTCGCATGTTAAGATTTCCTATCTACCTGCAATAATAGGAATAGTTGACATTTACCAAGCTGCCTATCTACATTGCTCAACTATAATTTTCATGAAACAATACCATGTTGGGTAATTTGACAACATGAACATGGAGAGTCACTGAACATAAAATACAGAGAATTTCAATTTAGTAGGCAAAATGTGCTTTACTGATAAAATTTTCCTTCTCTATGTAATGGTGATAATTTAATATAAATGTGGTATGTTGTTAAATCAGTACCTTGTGACGATCAAAGAATACCATCTGCAGACAATGAAACAAGATACATCATTCATTATCAATTTAATTAACGAAATATGCCAAATGAAATATAATATAATCAGTTTGGTAAATGCCAAATTGCTAGTATCAAGATGCAGTGCATTGTGGTACATTGAGGCTACACAATCATGCACAATAAAAGAATATTGTCAGTCTAAATTAGTACAAACTGCATTAACTGGACAAACAATGTTTCTATTCAATATTCATTCAGATTTCATTAATGTGCAATGTGCGAGGCCTGAATAAACAACTTCACCCTGGTAAAACCTACCAAGTGCTAATGCAACCTGGAAATAGAATGGAATGGACAGTTTCATAATAGTGTTAAAAATAAATCATGGAATAGTATACTAAATATCTAACCCGTTGGCAGTTGCAAACATTCTCAACGAGGCACCAATGATACAGTAGTAGCAAATGGCTCTTATGTGCGCACAACCATGCCTAAAATCAGCACGGCAATACCAAACTACCAAATAGAACTTGTGCAATGATTTGAAATAGCCCAACATTTTTGTTATCTATGCGTGGCAAATGGATACAAAACCACGGTAGTTAATGATCTGAATCGTAACGGTAAGTACATCCAGGTGACCAGGTGCAACCGTTACACAGCTAAAACAATTACCTTCTGGATCAGAATCCTGCGAAATATTTGGCTCCGCAGCCTCGCCATCACCTTCTCCCAGATCACGGTCATATTGATCACGAATATGATTGTAAATATGGGCTCCAGCGAATACAGCACGGCGATTTTGGACAGCAGCCTCCACAGGGGCTCGGAGCCCCTCCCTATGAGGGTCTCGAAGAACCTCCCTGCCATACGCGGGACACCACCACAAACACGCATCTCAGAACCAAACCAGCATCAACAACGCCGTGTAGGGAGGCGAGTGCCGTAACCACACCACACCTAACCTGAGAAGAGCGGCATGGAGAGCGTGCAGGTGGTGCACGCGAGGAGCGCCGCGAGGGAGGCCGCGATGCGCGCCCTGTACGGCGACAGGAGCGCCCACACGCCGGCCCACGTGACAGCGTCGGAGGAGGAGATGGCCGCGGCGACGTCCGCCGCCGCCGCCGCGGCGTCGAGCGACGGGGACGGGTACGCGTCGGGGCCGTCGGACGCCGGCGCGGAGATGTAGGCGCGGGGGGGCGCCGGGCGGCGGAGCGCCTGGTGGACGCGGCGGCAGCCGCCGAGATGGGGGGAGAAGGCGAGGTGGCGGGTAGGGCTAGGGCTAGGGGTGGAGGCGGAGGGGGCGAGGAGGAGGCGCGTGCTCCATGTGGAGATCGCCATTTGCTTGTGCGGAGAAGGGAAGGGAGGAAAGGTGAGGCGGAGAGCAGATAACGGTCAGTTTTGTAGTAGCAGTAGTTACTCCAGTTCAGTTCAGCCAGCAACCGAAAAAGGCCCGAACCTTGTCCTTTTTAAAAAGGGAATTGTATTCTATTTTTATTATTTGAAACAAAAGTGGGGTCTGATCTACTTTATTAGAATTAAAAAGGAGTGAGTCCCAGGGTCTTCGACCGCCTTTTGTCTTAAAAGTTTTATTCCATCCTGTTTTTTATTTGATCATTAACTTTCAAGATTACGTTTGATTGATCGTCTTAGAATATGTTTGGTTCGTGGACTAGATGGGATGGGTTGGTTCTATCCTAGATTTACAGGATGGGTTGGTTCTATTTTCCTGTTTGGTTGGTGGAATAGATTGGACTCTGTATTTTTGGAGAGATAAGATGGGATGGAGTAAACCTAATTCTTGTTTAGTTCAAGAGATAGTGATGAAATGACCAGATATGATTACCTTCCACAATGAGTTAGTGAAGTTACCTCCGATCTTTCAAATACAACGTATGAGACAGTAAGATTAATATTTGAATAACCTAATATATTTTGTGTTTGTTTATACCAGGAGTATATTTAAAATCAATTTAATATATGAATATGGATCCTTTACAATTAATAAATAGAATTGGCAATTAATCATTAACTACAGCCACACTATATCGGCCTCCTTATATGCAAACAAACAGAGCAGCACATGTTAGGAGTTAGGACTAAATTATTTGTTGTCGTCTTCTAAAAATGTCATTCAATCAGAGCAACAGAAAAATCCATACTACTAACACAAAGGAACAGCACATTTGCTACTTTGCTACATAACAGCAGAATATAGCATCTCTCTATGCAAGGAATCCAGAGCAAAATATATGTGCCACATGCATAAACAGAAAAAAAAATCAGCCACATTTTTCAGCATCCAGAGAACAAAACCCAGGCAGCGGCGCGTGAAGCCTCCGGCGGCAGCGGCCCTCTTCGCCGGCCCTGTCCCCTCCGGCAGCGGCTGCTCTTCACCCCACCCGGCGGCGCCGACCACACCGCCCCCCACCCCCATCCCGACAGCGACATGCAAACAGCAAAAAATCGGCGGCGGCGACACTCCCAGCGGCGGCGCTGCTGTTCATCCCTCGGTGACGACAGCCGCCCGGGAAAGAGGAGGAATCACAGAGGGAGGAGACGAAGAGGAAGGGGAAGGAGACCTCGACTCACCTCGAGTCGAAACCGATGCCGCATTGCCATCCGCCTCGGCGCCGCCGCCAGCAGAGGTTCTCCGATGCCGTACTGCGATGCCCTCACCCCCTCCCTCTGTGCGACGCCAGCCCCGGCTCGTCCTGGTCGGCACCGTCCCACACCAAATTGGAGGGATCATCTCATCCAGCATATCGAACGAATATTTTCTCCTAGGTTTAATCTAACCCACACCAAACACTATCACTATCAAGAATATCAAGAATAGACTGACTCTATCCCAACGCATTTCATTCTTACAACCAAACACATCCCTAGTGTGTAAATATATAAAACTATAAATCATATCTAAAATGTCTTTAATAATAAATAAAACCATAACAATATAATTAATAATTATGTAACATTTTAAATAAAACAAATGGTTAAACATAAACCTACAAGTTAACGAAATGTGTTAGAGGGGTGCTTCATTCTGGTAATTCATATTTAGCATCTTTCATTGTAAAAGATATACTATATGTATAGACAAGATATATCATAAGTACGTTGGAGCCTACATGATTTAGATTGTTGATATACCGAAGAAGTTTGGAATTATAAACCTACAATAGAAGTATAAATGCCTAATTTAAAGTGAAAAGACTGAGTAAAGATTTGCTTAAATTGAAACTTTAAATAATAAAATATGCGAAAGCTTATCTGGACCCTAGATATTGGATGGCAGATGACAAACAAAATAAGATACTAATAATGTTGTTGAAGACAAGTATAGGCTTATTATTTGATAAATGCATCCTTTCAAGTTATCTAGGACGTAACTCACTTAAAAAATATACACCTATCACCACTTATATGGTTATTTAGATCTATTATCAATACAATTTATGGCAGACATATACGATAGAATTTTAGATTGAGATAACACCGTTACTTTACGACACGCGTGATAGCATTTTGTACCAGGTGACTATATAGTGCAGGTAGCGACTATGTCAATATGGTTCTTTTGTTTTCACCTTTAGCCATCAAGAGAGTATGTATCGCCGTAATGGGCAACAGGGTCCCAATGCCAGCAGCCAAGGAACGGGCATGTGCCATTCCAATACATAAAACCACGAAGGACTTTGGAACAAGGTGTGAAGGACCAAGGGCGTTCGCACCGTAAGTTGAAAATCCTAGGCTGACTAACATGGATTGCCCTTGGCCACATGCCTCATAATTAAGGGGCTGTTTGGATTCATGGACTTTTTCTAATCTCCTGTCACATCGGATGTTTGGATGTTAATTAGGAGTATTAAATATAGACCGATAACAAAACTAATGACATAAATAAAGGTTCTTTCATTAGACAATTTTTTAAGCCTAATTAATACTGTAGCATTACATTCGCTAATCATGGACTAATTAGGCTCAATAGATTCATCTCGCGAAATAGTCTAGAGTATGAGGTGGGTTTTATTAATATATTTAATATTTCTAATTAGTGCTCAAACATTCGATGTGACAGGCACTAAAAAATTTAGAGGAAACAAGCACCCCCTAAGCATCAATGTTACCTATCCTAGGCTAAATGGCATGAGTAGAAGTCTCGGGATGCCTTGGTCTATCCAGCCATCAAGTTAGGATATTAGATACTAACACTTACCGTATCTCCCCTATAGGTCAAATCTAAAGTAACTCAAGGCCCGTGACATCCCCAACTACCCCTACCTACCATATTTAATGTGGTGGGAAGGGTGTCTCGTGTGAGATAATGTTCATGTGCCTACAGTGTTAGACAATATGGATATCTAATTTGACCAAATATATTCAACGAAACAGATAATGCTCTCCACAGTCAGCCTACTTATTAAGTGTGGGATCGAACAAGACAAAAAAACCTACCACGGGGTTAAATGGTACGGAAAATCAAAAACAAAAATCTTTTGCGGAATAAAAGATTACCTCTAACGAAGAACTTGACGGAACCCTATTACCTCTGGTCACACCACTCCTATGTCGTTGGTTAGACCACGAAGCCTAGCCGGGCAGACCGCCGCTACCTCGCCGATCAAACCGCCTCCTTGCCTACAGTTAGACCATTGGGATCTAGAAACATACCAGTAGATGAAAACAAAAGATGTAGATTGAACTATGTTGACTTTATTGCATCAACTAGTGTTTACAAAATGCACCAACAACACTACTCTCAAAGTTTTCAATCTAAAATCAAAATCTAGTCTAAAACCCTATTTTTTTCTCATCTAGGTTACACAAAAGGCGAATCAGGAACCCCAATCTTGTCGGAAACCTTTCCTTAACGAATTAGAAACCTCACTATTTATTTATTTCCTTATCTCCACCAATCTTCCCGAATTCGGATTCTCTTCCAAATTTGACTCATATTTATTCTCTTATCTCCATCAATCTTCCTGAATTCAGACTCTTTTCCAAAATTTGACTCCTCTTTACATATGCACACTATCGGAGTGTGAGCTCCTCAAGCGGGAGTCTGCGAGACCCCCTTTGTGAATTCGGCCCAGGGGTGCGAAGGCAGGGCCCAAAAGCCTTTTTTTCCAAGAGAAGGAAGCGAATGGAGAGGTTTTGGGGGGGTTGGGCCCCTCGGTATACACAGAGGAATTATACAGGTTCAGGCGCCGGGAGGCTTAATACCCTACTCTTGTCACTTGCGCACTATGAGAGTAGATGCGTTACAAGTTTCTGTGAGAATGTTCTTCCTTTTGTCCTCCTTTTCCTACTGGCCAGGGTCTTCTTTTATACTGTAAGGGGACACCACAATGACTATAGTTTTTCTCACCTGCGATGTGCAGGCCATCATCCTTCTTGGGACTGTTGCGGACATCGTTGTAAGTCAACAAGCCGTCACACCACCATTGTCGGGTCCCATCGGTCAGTAGGTGAGGAGTAGGCAGCACTCCCCGCTCGACTTAGCAGTCCGAACAAAAAACCACCACCCCTCTCACATGGTCGCTTATCGCATTTAATGTGATAGCGACGTGGGGGGACATGTTATTTATTGTTGTTTTTAAGAGCGCCGATGATGTAATCAACATTGTCTATTGGTATACCCCAGCTGGTCCTACACGGGAATTTTAATACAGAATAAAGTTCAAAAATTTGAGTAAGGAATTTATGGGCATGACAATGAAGACGCCCAGGCCGACACCACAACCTCCGTAGATTCAAGTGCAAGCGGTAGAACAACAAGACATGGAAAACAAACAAAGAATAAGATCCAGACATACAATACAACGTTACTACACTTGATAGGTCTGGGAAGCTAGTGGAGCCTAAGATCATCAGCACGAAATTTAGCAATGCATGTGGCTTACTAGTTAGGAACTTTGTCCCTACAAATACCTAGCTCTAGAACACCAATGTTTCTACCAGGGCGAAGGAGCTGTCATGGACCGAACTACAAAAAGTACCGAAGTATCTTGAAAATCCAGAGATTATTGCAAAGGAGTACACACCGAAGATAATGGGCGTTCGATGGAGATCTTGGAAGTCTGAACTTAACAAGAAGTGTGTGCAAAGGAACCGTACACCTTTTGAGGACTATCCCTAAATTTCCCAAGCTAACTGTGAGGAATTTGTGTCGAAGAAGACATCAGCCGAAGCCATGGAAAAGAGCAGGAAAATGTCGGAACTAACAAAAAGAATATTTACCCACATCGGCTCGGGTCTACCGGATATGACAGCCATACATGAAAATGGTGAGCAACGCATGAGAAGTTCAAGGCGCAAGGAAAACCACTTCAAGTTGACGGATTGGATGAGAGGAGTAAAAATTGGTTCTGGGCAAAAAGTAGCTGGAAAGTTAATGAGAAAGGAGAAATGTGATTCAAGAACCCGCTGATCGAAGAGGTGAGTACTTCATTGTAGGACATTTCTGAAAAAGAGAAGACTGATGATTTCATGACGAGACGCGAGATGGATCAGCTCCTAGAGCCATTAGGCAACAATGAGCACTCTAGGCGTGTTTGAGGGATATCTTAATCGACGAATTGGAAACTGTGTTTGAGGGATATCTTAATCGACGAATTGGAAACTGGGGTTTCCTAAGAATGACAGGACATATAAGACAAGGGATCCATACATGGAAAACTAAGTCAAGGAGCAAGTGAAACAACATTTCGATGAATTACTTCGAGTTAGTCTAAATCAAGTCCCCAGTGCGCCACAAATGATGATTGGGCAAGGGAACACAACATGGGCTCAGCATCAGAACACACATTTTCAGTGGACAAAATCAATTGCTCGAAACCCTGCAGACTCGTAGTGCCTATTAGCAAGGCAGCAAGGATGAAAGATGTTGCCATAGGCCTAATGTCGCGCTCAAGCAACATTATCTACTCCTTGGGCATGATAGTTTTTTTTAAATATTTGTTTGAGGAGGCATGACATTTCTTTATCACCAAATCACTCGGGTTTAAATCGCTCGGGAGAGAGCAACCCAACCTGGTACCACTCGGGTCCGAAAACACTCAAAACAGTGTTGCTCGAGTCGGGTTATTCGATATTTCGTGGATGCCTTAGGTAAATGTTATTTTTAGACTCTATGTTTAATTGTTTTGCATTTAAGCATAGAATGGGGGTTATACCTATTAGATGCATCTTCGATGCACCTAAATTTTTCCTACACACATTGTTAGACTCTATGTTTAAATTTCCTATTTAAGTATTGAGTCAGGGGCTCCATTTCTTTGGAGCCCTCCATAGTATTTACAATTATCACAAAGTACTCAGGATCACTTAGAAAACATTAAGCATACTGTGTGAAGATACGTCTAATGATCAATAATCTACATGGATGATTTGTGTGGCTATGTACGACTCCGTAGGGCTGCTGTGGGATTCCTGTACTAGGGGTATTCGTAATATGTACATGTCCTTATAGGTTAGGGGGTAGTGAATAGGAAGGCAACGTTATCCTATACTAGATCGATTAGAAGTTTGGTAATATCCAGATTGCATACCGAGATTACAGTATTCTACTGGATCTGAGTCAGCTAGATCTTAGTCTTATCAGATTAGAACTCTATCTATGAATCCTATCCCTCACTATATAAGGGAGATAGGGGCATCCCCAGGGGACACATATATATTCAACTGAATACAATCGTCAAGCAGTAATAGGGTGTTATATCGTATATTGAGAGCCTAAACCTGGGTAATCCTGTGTCTTCATCTAACCATTGTTCTCTGTGCCTCGTTATCCACCCCATATATTACTGCCACTACATATCATCGACACCATCTTTTTGTGCATGTCGCTATTTGATGAACCTATTTGTTTCTTTTATAGGTTAAGAAAAGGATTGAGGTGAACAACTTTGATAACAAGGCATTAAACAATCTTCGTTTCGACATATGCCGCTTCATCCACCGGGATTGTTGCAATGCTCTCAATATATTTTTGGACCATGCCATGTTGTGAAATGCCAAATACAAGGTGTTAGCATAGTGGGATCAAGAAATAAATTAACAAGGAGTTGTATATTAAAATTTTTTTGTTATGTATGTACTGAGTTTAATTATGACTGAAAATTTGTATAAATATGTTGGTATCGTAATTACGACTTTATTTATTTGTGTGATTTCTAAATAAATATGTAGGTAGCAGGCAAAACAATACATTTTTTCTAAGAAATTTCTATGCAGACGGTCCATACGACATAACCATCCGTAAATATTAATTATCTTAGGCGGGCTATGCGGACCACCTACTATGACAAATTATCGCATGTGGCCGGTGTAGCATGACAGCCTGTGACAGTCACTATATATATGCAGGCGGTTAGAGCTGTCTGCTTATGATAGCGGCTTTTATCACATAAGATAGGAGCTAGGTGGGTCGTGCAACCGCCTGTGTAGACCAGTTTTGTTTGCGTAGAGCTGTTCTGCTGTAGTGTTATTTCAACTACACAAGATTTATATGAAGTCGGATGAGAAGAAATTTTGTATTAAAATTATAGTTCGTAACGAGAACTGCAAAATTTATAGATGAATGTTTTTTTATTTCAAATCATTTATGATCTTAAACGTCCGTTATACATATTCATAGATCATTGTGCACACAATTGTAAGATTAGACTAATACATAAATTGGTTCAAGATAACTACGATAGTTATTCATGCCCTGTTTAGTTCCAAAAATTTTTCCCAAAAACATCACATCGAATTTTTGAACATCTAAATGGAGCATTAAATATACATGAACATTAAAACTAACTACACAATTATGGGGCAAATCGTGAGACGAATCTTTTGAGCCAAATTAATATGTGATTAGTCATAATTGCTACGGTAACCAACATGTGCTAATAATGACGGATTAATTAGGCTCAAAAGATTCGTCTCGCAGTTTGTTGACGTAATCTGTAATTTATTTTATAATTAGACTATGTTTAATACTTCAAATGTGTGTCTATATATCCGATGTGATGTTTTTGCAAAAAAAAAATGCAAACTAAACAAGGACTCAATTCCCATATTATGGCATTGGGCGCCCTATGGAAAGACTTCGATAATGGATCGAAAACCTAACACCGGGCTTATCTTGTACTCAGTGAATCCTGCTTCCTTGAATATCTTGCACCACTCTTTCTCATTCCTCTCCATGCCGGGTAACATAGTCGAAACAATCAGATCAAACAGCAGTTGGGTTCCTTGGGACGTTGCTTGGGAGGAGGATCCAACCACAACATCTATGATAATGACCTTCCCTCCTGCTTCTCTGGAAGGGA
Organism: Oryza brachyantha; assembly: GCF_000231095.2. Taxonomy (NCBI): domain Eukaryota; kingdom Viridiplantae; phylum Streptophyta; class Magnoliopsida; order Poales; family Poaceae; genus Oryza; species Oryza brachyantha. The sequence goes on along the minus strand of NC_023169.2, from coordinate 9,947,004 downwards.
TTGCCTCCTTGCATTGTTTAAGTATCTTGACGCAGTCTACATCACTCCAATCATGTAGGACAAACTGAAATCAATAATCTAAATTAAAATGTGATAAGTACAAGTTAGAGAAATTAATTCCTTAGGTGTCCCACACAATTTGCTCGATCAATTCCTTTTCTACTCCTCGATTTTGCCCCATCCCCTACATGCTCCTCAATTTTCATCTTGATTATATTCCTACTCTCCATATTAGTTGACCATTAGTTTTTTTTCTAAAATAATTGTATAATCCATCTCATACTGACAACTTCATAAATTATAGCGTGATTTTAACTTATAATAAAGTCAAAGAAATTTAAAAAATTCATAACCAAATTTTTTAAAAAAATAAAATATGTCATTAAATCCATATTATTTTTATTAAACATGAAATTGATTGCCAAAATTTTCTGTTACCTGGATTTATATTTTGTATGAAATTCATCCTATCGTATTTAAATTTTATTTTATGCTTTTCAAATTGTGACCAACCAATTTCCATTTATGTTTTTTTAACATTTTAGCTGCATATTCGTTCCAAGAGTACTTTTAAAATTTGATGGAAAGTTTAATTTGTTTAAAAAACAATGAAATTACCTTTCAATTTTAAAAACCAAACCTGCATAGTTAATATTTTATTCTCGGTTGTTTTTTCACTACCTAAATTATTTCTATTTGGAAAATTTCTAACTTTTAGTAAAATGCCAATATACGGACATTAATTTCTATCAATAATTAATGGTCAACTTATGGTTACCTGATGTAATGTATGCTTAAGTATCTAATAAAACTTTCATGGGTATAGAATTGATCAAATGAATCTTAAGGGCATAGAAGGAAATACGTTAAATTTCATGGGAAGGTAGGGAACTGGTTCATTACATAGATTAAGGTCTTTATAGTGCTCCACCTTACCTTTCTTCAGGTTAGACCTAGAGATAAGATCCTAACATTGGTTGTTTATGATTATCTTTCCAATAAAAGTGTATTATTCTCTTCCATAAGATACCAACCCAAGAAGGGAAATGCTAATAAGAATTAACTATCATGTCTATACTTCGTGTGCACGCATATAGGCTATTCCCTTTGTTTCATAGTATAACACTTTCTTGACTTACATATATAAAACATATACATTGATGCATAGATGAATCAAGATCTTCTAGAAAGTCCTTATAATATGAAACAGAGGTAGTATCTATGTAAAATATATTGAAATACTTGTAAAAAAAAATTATAGATTACTTTAAATATTCCATGGTAAGCTGGAACTGAAATTGAAAAAGAATTTGTACACAATCTGGACATACCATAATTTATGTTCATAATATTTATTTTATTTATTGACACGATTGAAATATAAGTAATCATATTCTTTTTAGGAGAAATTTTACATTACTTAAAAGTTCCTGGATTTGCCAAATTCTTAGCATAAAATTTTGGTAAGCTGCAGTATCTAGTACATGTAACTTACATGTTTTTTAGGATGGTAAACGACAGACTTTTTTCAGAACGAATTTTGACGCTGAAACATAAGGAAACATATTTCTTTCCTTAATGAAATATAGTACAATTAACATTAGTTGCCTTTTAGATGGTAGTAAATGAGACTATTAACGGAGGATGGATGACTCATAATATTAGCTATTGGATCAATGGAGGATGGATGACGCATAATATTTACTTTGGTCCACTGTAAAAAAAAACAAATTTTGTATGGATTTCATATCACTCACCTTAAGCAGGAGTGCATCAGCTTGGGGGATGCAATCCATCATATCTCCTGCAACAAACTGAACATCACCTCCGTGGTCAGTCGGAATGGAACCAATCACGTGAGGAAGGTCCAGCACGGTGCACTTGATATGAGGGAATGCAATGGCCACCGCCCTCGCAGCCGCGCCGGTGCCGCCTGCGACATCCACAAGGGATGTGATCTTGTCGAACACCTGGCCTGCGCCACGGATGGCCAAGTCCATGATGAACGTCGAGTCGGCCGCCATGGCGTCATTGAACAACTCGCCGAGCTCTGGGGTGCGGCTGCAGACGCTCCAAAGGCCCGCGCCGTGAGTCATTTCGAACGCTGTCTCCTCCTTGCCGCTCTTGAGCCACTCGGCCATGCCCGTGGCCGGCGTCACACAGAGCGCCGGCGAGTGGTGGAGGAGCACAAGCGGCAGAAGGCTCCTGCAGCTAGCGCCGGCGCCGGCGCCGGTGGTGACGAGCAGGGACGACACGGGCGTGAGGCTGTAGTAGCCGCCGCCGCCGCCGCCAGCGTTGTCGACGTCGGCGGCCTCCTGCTCGTGCGCAAAGACGCCCGAGGCGACCAGCACCCGCATCACGCGGCGCAGGTAGGGGAGCTTGCTTGGGCCGAGGGACAGCGCGGCGTGCAGGTCGTCCAAGGAGGCGCGGCCGCCGGCGCGGTGGATGGCGTCGGCAACGCCGAGCTTGGCAGCGCACCCTAGGGCCATCGAGTTGAGGTAGCCCAGGCTGTGGTGCATCAGCTCCGTGCTGGCTTGCAGCAGCTGCTCCTGAGCGAGCTTCGCATGGCCACCGTCTTGCTGCTTTTGCTGCATTGCCATGACTAGTGCGTTAACTCAGATCTCATACTTATGGGTTATATATATACTACTTCCTCAGCTTCGTTTTACTTAGGATTTTTTTTAGATAACCTCGTATGATTTTGTTATACTAAACCGTTACTATATGTAGTAGAAATTTTATAAAGGTAAAATTGGAACTAAAATATATAACTCTGAGATAAAATTTTCTGTTATATATTATTTTAAAATAGATAAATTGATAAATATATCTTACCAAAGATTGGAATAAAATATTTAATATACTTATAAAATACATAGTTAGATATAAATTTTACTACGCCACTACTACTACAAGTAAAATGTACCGTAGCATTGCCGTTTACTCAATTCTATTAATTCATAGACTTGTGTTTGATAGAAAAATACATAATTATTGATAAGTATAAAGCTCGCCTAGTTGCCAAAGATTTTAAACAGAGATATGGTTTAGATTACGAATACACCTTTAGTCCAATAGTTAAAGCTTCTATAATCAGAATAATTCTGTAAATAGTTATGTCTATAGGTTGGAGTTCTAGACAGTTAGATGCTCAGAATGCCTATTTACATGTGTATTTAGAGGAGGAGGTGTATATGCCGTAGCAACTTGAATTTGAGGACCCTATCAAGCCACGGTATGTTTGTAAACTTGACAAAACTTTATATGGATTGAAACAAGCTGCAAGGGCTTGGTTTGCCAGGTTAAATAACAAATTAGTTAAACTTGGCTTTACTGCTTCCAAGACTGATACATCATTTTTTAGTTTATGTTGATGATATAATTGTGGGTAGTTCTTCATAGAGGGCAACTAGTGCCTTACTTAAGGATTGAAACAAGAGTTTGCTCTTAAAGACCTTGGGGAGTTGAACTATTTTCTTGGCATTGAGATAAGCAAGTTACAAAAAAGGTATAGTTTTGACCCAAGACAGTATGCCACAGATCTGTTAAAGAAGATTAACATGTCAAACTGTAAACCAGTTGCCACTCCCTTGTTAGTAAGAAAATATTGTCCCTTCGTGAAGGTACTTTGTTAGGTCTGGAAGATGCAAATCGTTATAGGAGTGTAGTTGGGGCTCTACAATATTTAACTCTAGCTAGATTTGATATTGTTTTTTTAGTAATAAAGTATGTCAGTTTCTTTATTCTCCCACTACTGGGCGATTGTTAAAAGAATCTTGAGATATATAAGACAAAATGGGTCTTAGAACATACATATCCGAATCTATCATTGTTAGTGGTTACTCTGATGTAGATTGGGCTGGTAATATAGATGATAGGAGATCAATTGATGGCTTTGCAATCTTTTTGGGGGACAAACCTAGTATCTTAGAGTGCTACAAAACAATATACAGTGCCTAGGTCTAGTAGACTAGTACAGAGTCTAAGTATAAAGATATAGCTAGTGCAATAGCAAAAATTATATGGGTACAAACTTTGCTTGCTAAATTTGGAGTAAAATGTTCTCAAGCAGCCAAATTTTAGTGTGATAATTTGGGAGCCAAGTATTTAATCACTTGGTTAGAAAAAGGGTAAGTCGTAAACTTCTTGAAATTGATGTTGTAGCATCCGAAGATCAAGTGACAGATGGATTATATTTACAAAGCCTTTATCAGTTAGATTAATGGATAACTGTAAAATTAAGCAATCTCAACCTAGCATGGTTGTGACTGAGACAGTGTGTTAAATGAATAGGGTTAGGTAGAACCGTAGCTTCAGGGAACAGAATAGAAGTCACGTCAAATAATGATCTCATGTTAAGTGATGTGTGATAATGATCTTATGCTGCTATCTAGAAGAGTTAGTTAGGCTTGATTGCTATCGTTTATCAGAAAGACTAAAGCACGACACTCCGTTCGGACGGGATTGTTAAATGATTTTGCTAATGATTTTATCGACGCCGGACTGTTGTATATCTTTTTTTTAATTATCCCGTCCAGCAGGATGTCGTGCTCATCGTTATACTTAAAACTCTTGTAAATCAACACTAGGTCTAGATGTACTCAGCTAGGGCTCTTCCAGCTATATATATATATATATATATATATATATATATATATATATATATATATATATATATATATATATATATATATTAACGCTTAAGCAACGTACAGAGCTAGTGCGATTGTTTACTCCAAAATGTTGACAGACCGAAATTACAATAGACATGTACAGTCACCTATGGCAATATTGCTGACTAATGATTGCTCGAATAGTCAGCCTTGCTCAACGTAGGGATGGATATACGTTCGCCACGTATAATCCGTGACTGGCTTTAGTTTAACTAAGTAAACTAAACTAAGTTTTTTTTATCCCTAGACCGACACATATCCATCACTAACTCAACCAACTATCAGTGAGCATTGCCACTAATCAGTGATAACGTGACCTCGTATCTGTTGATTAATTGACCACTCACTCACCTCTACAGAAGGCAAGAGTTAATTAATCGATGTCCACACGTTAGGGATATAGAAATAAAACAAAATAAAAAATAATGAATCCACATCGATCGGATGCTTAATTATTGCCGTCGTTGTGCTGGCTGCTCGTTGCTCTATGCCTCTAAGCCTCTAACCCTGCTACTGCATCCATCCCACGATAAGTTTATTTTTAGTTTTTAGATATAATATTTTAATTTTTTGTTTTATTTGAAACTTTTTTACGATTAATATTTTTATTGTTACTGGATAATAAAATATGAATAGTACTTTATGCGTGACTATTTTTTTAAGTTTTTGTACAAATTTTCTAAATAAGATAAATGAACAAAATGTTGGACACATAAATAAAAAATAAAGTTATTATGAAATTGAGATAGTACTATCACACCGTCGCTGTCGCCGTGGAGGAAGAAAAGTCAGGTGCCCATACTGTACACCTCAAAGATCCATTTGTGATGTCTTTCTATTGACGTTGAAAATGACAATCAACGGTGACACACGTAGCCCTGGGAATCAATCTTAGACAATTTCAGTGCAGGACCTAATTCTTAGAAATACTAGGTATGCCAATCAGTTTGATCCTGTAACTGTCAAGATAATCATGGAAAACAGTTAACCCTAAAATCGCTATCGGCTGGATAGCCAATACCGTCCCAGGACCCTAACCGATAGACTAGACGATCGGCTTTACAGGAATTTTTTATGATATTAATTATAAATACGGCTAATCGGTTAAGTCACAAGCAAGATAAATACTAGATAAGCCAACCAGCGAGTCAATTTATCGGACTCAACCGAGACAGTCTTAAGATTAATCGGCCGATCGGACTGCTCCAACATTTATCATCCGCTAAATTGTCAGCCGATGTAAAACTAAAAATGGAATTCACATAGTAAACTGGAATGCTACACTAATTACTCGCATAAAACAATATCAACCAACGACATGTATGCCCATACCAGATCTAGAAGATCGAACCTAATCGAGACAGTATAGATCTAAGCATAACCACGCATGACATCAGATAAATATTATAGCACGTGAGTAATAAGATAGCAAAGCAGCGTAATTCACCAACTAATCTATTAAACTCAACCGATCGGACAAATCTCCATAGACAGATCGCACCAAATACATAGATCAGACCTAACCGAGACAGTATGCTACCTGGCACGATATAACCACAGAAACGTGAAGACCAGTAAGATTAATAAACCAACTACTCAAGATAACGCTGGCTAGAACTCCAGCAGTAGGCCCTCACAAACCCTCAATCCAATCTGATACCATGAACCAAGCAAACCTAATTGATCGGACCGAATCGAGACAAAATTAGATCAGCAAGACTCACGCGAACAGATTAGACAGAAGAACTTACGAGAACTTGATCGGTAACTACCATTACCTCAAACCAAAACAGATTAAAACAATGATAGAACTCAGCTCGCCGATCAACTAAACAGAAGATCGGATACATCCGAGACAGTTTTGCCTTAATTGATCGACGGGTTTTGACGAGCTAGAACTTACATTTGGTTGTACTTACCTCAAACCAAAGAAGTACACGACTTATCCGCACAGTACATTTGGTTGTGTTATTTAATGTATATTATTGTTAGTTTTTTTTCTCGTTTTTACATATACTTTTCTTAAATTATTAAACAGTGTATTTTTTGTTAAAAATTTCTACTATCTCCATTTCTAAATATTTGAGACTGTTGACTTTTCTATACGCGTTTGACTATTCGTTTTATTCAAAAAATTTTGTTAAATCTGTAAAGATATATATATGCATAAAAATATATTTAACAATACACGAAATAATATAAAATAATTAATAATTAAGCAAATTTTTTAAATAAAACGAACGGTCAAATATTTATAGAAAAGTCAATGACATCAAACGTTGAGATGACGGAGGAAGTATATAAAAAATTTTAGAATCGATAACTAGGCCGTGCTTTCATAGGCTCCCCCGCAGCACGGCCGTAAGTTGGCTAGGCTCGTCTCGTTACCTAACACAATGGGCGGTCTGTCTTCTCCTAACTTCGCCATCCCTGCCAGCTCCTGATCACACAAAAAAAAAAGGTGAATTAGCGTCTGATGCCGTTGTTCTTGATCCGATCACTTTGTGATGCATTTTGTCAACTATGGAAAGGGACAGACAGTCGTAATGACATGGGCAGTGCATGGGCAGGCACGGCCCGAACAGATCAGACGTGTCTTTAGAAATTAGGGCGTCCCCTAGACCCCGGGGCGCGCCAATATGGCTCAGCACGGTGAGCGGTCCATGCAAGGCCAGCACGCCCGCTTCTGCACGAGGAACCATGGGCCATGCCTTTCTAGCCTCGCACACCTCGAGTCTTGTCTGTATAAAAGTTCATCACCTCAAATTTTTTTATAATACTCTCGATGTAATATGTTTGATTTTTTTTTTACTTCTTTTTTTATAATATAAGATGATTGACCTTTTTACTTGTATAAATATTTGTCTTATTTAAAAAATTATAAAAATATTATTTATTTTGCTTGTCACTTACTGTATTATAAAAAAACTTTAAACACGACTTACCATTTTTTATATTTGTACTAATATTTTGAATAAGACGAATGTTCAAACGTTCTATCAAAAAATCAAACATCTTATATTATGAAACGGATGTAGTAGATTTTTAACTTTGTAGCAGATAGTTTAATTCATCATTTATACCATTAAATAAAGATTAAAAATCAACTATTTTTTATCTTTTGATCACCAAAAGAATAAAGGAAAAATATCGTGCGCGTAGCTTTCGTGTCCTGAGCATTACGTGCCCACTGGCAAGAAGCAACCAAAACTATTATTTTTGTCAGACTACACCAGCTCACTAGAAACCATACAAGTATATAACCTTCTCGAAGTGCAGGAGCGACACATCCCGGAAGAAAGGTCCGTGCAAGGCGCACCTCATATATACTTGCTCGCCATGTTCCACAGCCCTCTGCTCTCCTGCCACATGTCATCGAATTTCAAAAGTTTGGTACTATTTTTATTTTTATCTATGACAAAGTTAGGTGTAAATACATATTTTTCTAAAATTGAATTTCACGGGCAGACGCTTCTGTCATTGGCCAATAAATAAAGATAACGTGATTTTCGCTAGCGGGCGTCTTAAACGCCTGCCAGTGAAACAAAATCGATTTTCACTAGTGGATGCTTATGGTAATCGCCAGTAAAAAATAAACGTGATTTTCACTTGCGGCACTATTGTTAGTCGACCTGAAAAAGTAAAAGAGATGTGTGATAGAAAAATCATAGTTAATGCAACTAGATGAAACTGAACATGTTATTGCCGCAGAATGTTGCATGTTAATAAGGACTGATACAAATGGAAAATGAATTATGTTTGTAGCTAGATTATATGAATGTGCTGCACATAATTATATCTTCGATAGGATATTCCAATGCTTGGCATGTCCCACAGCCCTCTGCTCTCCTGCCACATGTCATTGAATTTCTAAAGCTTGGTATTAATTTTATTTTTATCTATGACAAAGTTAGGTACTATAAAAACGTATTTTTTAATAAAAATTGAATTTCACTGGTAGACGCTTATGTCATTGGCCAATAAAGATAACGTGATTTTCACTGGCGGACGTCTTAAACGCCTGCCAGTGAAAGAAATTAAATCAATTTTCATTAGTAGATGCTTATGGTAATCGCCAATAAAAAAAAACATGATTTTCACTTGCGGCACTATTGTTAGTCCACCTGAAAAAATAAAAGTGATGCGTGATAGAAAAATCATAGTTGTGCAACTAGATGATCAAACTGCACAGATGTTATTGCCGCAGAAAAGTTGTATGTTAATAAGGACAGATAGAGATGGAAAATGAATTTGTTTTGTAGCTTGATTATCTGAATGTGCTTCACAGAATTATATCTTCGATAGGATATTCAATGCTAGAAATATTAAGATGACTAGCATACTGCCCAGAACATTGCAACGAGATTTTAATTAAAGAAAATAACCATTAACCCATTTACTACTATTATTTTTGCATATGTTAGATATTAATTGATGTATATACTGCCACAAAGTTTTTTTATAACGTTGAGAATTGATGGAGGATCGCTAACATGTGGGCCTCTGCCACCTTCTTAAAAGATGGGAGTTGGTGGTGGAATGGGGTAGATCCACCACCGTCACTATTTCTTTTTAAAGTAGTATTCATATAGCTTTAAGAGAAGATAGATAATAGATCAAACATCTAAATTTGAAAAATAATTAAGGTGGTCTGCTAAAAAAACTAAACAGCTAGGTGAGATTAAAAGCAAGAGTAAATTACATCAGGTATATGATATCACATTTCAATTTGCACCTGGTACAAGTGCAATTTACTCTTTTATTTTTTATCACCAAGGAACAAAGAAAAATAGCATGTGCGTAGCTTTCTTATCCTAAGTATTCATGCCCACTGGCAAGCAGCAACCAAAACTATCATTTTTATGAGACCACACCAGCTCGCAAGAAACCATACAAGTCTATAACCTTCTCAAAGTGCAGGAGTGACACATCGTGGAAGAAAGGTCCGCGCGCGCACAGCGCACCTCGTGCTCTAAAACCCTTTATCACGAGGATAGAGCATCTCGAATAGAATGTCTACTTGGTCTCTTGACGTCTCTATTTGAGAGCCTAACGATAAAGATTCCTTTGACTACAACCACCTCTTCATCTAACTATCATAGACATAGGGCAAGATAAGATTCAAGACTGACCAAAGACTTAGACGGGAGATACAATCGCCTAGGGCCCTACCCTGGACGAAGTCTTGACCAATATTATCCTTGTATGCTTATATGGGTTAATTGTATTTGTTTCTCAAAACTCCCTCAACTTAATTATGAATACTAATATGTGATGATAATCTACACATAATCTAATAGTTAGCAGGTTAGCAACATCGTTATTTACTTCATGGCTTATAAATTGTGTCACAAATCTAAATTTAAAAGCTTAATTTTTTATTATTTTTAAGATATTCTCATTGTAGTTTTGTTAGTTTAATAGATATGTGATCCTCCGTAGACATGTACTTAGTTCATTATGAGTACTGAATATTAGGTCTGATATGGAAACAAGATCCATACACATGGGTAAAGTCCCAAGCTGATAATGAAGGGGTATCATATAAGTACACAAATACATAATCCAACTCAACTCATACCAAAAATGTTTGAATATTATCCATACTTATCACCCTACTTTTACTTGGACGAGCTAAATCCATGTCTATAAAATAGAAGGCCAAACGAGAGGCAAAGAGGAGGGAGCAAAAGCCAAGATAGCTAGATAAGATAGATCCCACGAGTCAATATTGGAGAGGCTGAATAATTTCTAGTGGTTGACAACTTAACTATCTCAAGCCACTACATTAATATAGTTACAGACTAGACTAGAGCTTTCTTTAAGTATGTTGTACAAATGTGAGATTGATGTAGTGTTTTTAGTATCAACGTTATTTATTTGTTCTAAGAGCAAAGACAAATAAACTCGTACGGATCCCTCGTTAAAAATAAGTAACTATTTTTCACCGTCCAATGGGACCGAGATTCGTTGAATGCATGGTATGGAACATTGTATAGTATATATGTAAATTAAAACAAGCACATACAAAGACCATTAAATAGATATACAAATCAGAGTTTTTTTTAATTTTTTGTCACCAAAGAAGAAAGCAAAATAGCCTGAGCGTAGCTTTCCTGTCGTGAGCATTACATGGCCACTCAGCAACCAAAACTATCAATTTTGTCAGACTACGCCAGCTCGCTAGAAACCACACGAGTATATAACCATCTCGGAGTGCAAGAGCGACAGATCCTAGAAGAAGATCCACCCAAGGCGCACCTCGTACTTGCTTGGCATGTCCCACAACCCTCTGCTCTCCTGCCACATGTCATTGAATTTCTAAAGCTTGGTATTAATTTTATTTTTATCTATGACAAAGTTAGGTACTATAAAAACGTATTTTTAAAAAAAAATTGAATTTCACTGGTAGACGCTTATGTCATTGGCCAATAAAGATAACGTGATTTTCACTGGCGGACGTCTTAAACGCCTGCCAGTGAAAGAAATTAAATCAATTTTTATTAGTGGATGCTTATGGTAATCGCCAATAAAAAAACGTGATTTTCACTTGCGGCACTATTTTTAGTCCGCCTGAAAAAATAAAAGTGATGCGTGATAGAAAAATCATAGTTGTGCAACTAGATGATCAAACTGCACACATGTTATTGCCGCAGAAAAGTTGTATGTTAATAAGGACAGATAGAGATGGAAAATGAATTTGTTTTGAAGCTTGATTATCTGAATGTGCTTCACAGAATTATATCTTCGATAGGATATTCTAATGCTAGAAATATTAAGATGTCTAGCATACTGCCCAGAACATTGCAACGAGATTTTAATTAAAGAAAATAACCATTAACCCATTATTACTACCATTTTTGCATATGTTAGATATTAATTGATGTATATACCGCCACAAAATATTTTGCATCAGGTATATGATATCATATTTTAATTTGCACCCGGTGCAAGTCCAATTTACTCTTTTATTTTTTATCACCAAAGAACAAAGAAAAACAGCGTGTGCGTAGCTTTCCAGTCGCAAGTATTACATGCCCACCCGCAAGCAGCAACCAAAACTATCATTTTTGTGTTTTTTTGACTACACATAATAGCAAGAAACCAGTCTATAACATTCTTGAAGTGCAGCAGTGACAGATCCTAGAAGAAAGGTCCACGTGCGCACAACACACCTCCTGCTTTAAAAGCCTTTATCACGAGGTTAGAGCTTCTCGAATAGAATGGCTATTTTGGTATGTTGACGTCTTTATTTGGCTGCCTAACAATAAAGATTCCTTTGACTACTTCAACCACCTCTTCATGTAACTATCATAGACATGGGGCAGCACAATATTCAAGACCGACCAAAGACCTAGATGGGAGATACGACCGCCTAGGGCCCCACTCCGGAGGAAGTCTAGGCCAATATTATCCTTGTATGCTTATATGGGTTAGTTGTATTTGTTTCTCAAAACTCCCTCAACTTAATTATGAATACTAATATGCGACGATAATCTACACATAGTCTATTAGTTAGCAGGTTAGCAACATCGTTATTTACTTCTTGGGTTATCGGTTGCGTCCCAAATCTTAATTTAAAAACTTAATTTTATATTTTATATTTAAGATATTCTTGTTGTAGTTTTGTTAGTGTAACAGATGATCCTCCATAGAGGTGTACTTAGTTCATTCTGAGCAGTGGCGGAGCTAAAACAAAATAGAGAGGGGTGCCTTCCATATGTTTTTAGTGCTTTGAACTAGATTTAGGCTACTACGGGTGCCTAAATTTGAATTGAGAGGGTGCATATATGGTGAAAATAGATAAATTTTAGCTAAAAAATTATCTGACCCGGGTGTCTGGGACCATCCAGGCTTTATATAGCTCCGCCCCTGATTATGAATACTAAATACTAGGTCCTATATGGAAACAAGGTCCATACATATGGGTAAAGTCCCAAGTAAATAGTGAAGGCGTATCACATAAATACACAAATACATAATCCAACTCAACTCATACCAATAATGTTTGGATATTATCCAAACTTATCACCCTACTTTTACTTGGAGACGCTAAATCCATGTCTACAAAATAGAAAGCCGCACGGGAGGCAAAGAGCAAAAGCCAAGATAGCTAGATAAGATAGATCCCACGAGTCAATATTAGAGAGGGCTAACAATGTCTAGTGGTCGACAACTTAACCATCCCAAGCTACCACACTGAGATAGTTATAGACTAGACTAGAGCTTTATTTAAGTATGTTATACTTATGTGAGATTGATGTAGTGGTTATACTAGCTCCAGGTAATACAAATAGGGCTATTACCTTTCATTATAGGGACAAAACATGTATAAAAACCCTATGTCTTTCCATTTGCAGCAATATCGTGTCTACCTTGGCATCGGACAAACCATTCAATAAATACCGTTGTCATATCTTGTCTGTAGATGGATTTAGTTTTCAACATTGGCTTTTAAATCACAAAGCAATAAATATCAAAGTTTTACTAATATATTACATTTTATTGATTAGGTTCATTTTAATTTGTGTTCTTTATTTTAGTTTTTCACTTGTAGTATCAACGTTATTTATTTGTTCCAAGAACAAAGACAAATTAACTCGTACTCCCTATCTTGAAAATAAGCAACTATTTTGGGTAATTTCATACAAGTTAATACTTGGATTAAATAACACCTTTGTGCTCCTATTTACTTACGCTTTACTGATAGAATGATATACTAACAATACTTAACAATACGAGTAATAATTGTGTATGCCCCTATTTACTCTGGTTTCATTCCTTTCCAGACACCGCGACTTATTTGGGAACAAATTTTTTAGCTAAAATAGTCACTTATTTTGGAATGTTAGAAGTAAGAGTTACTACTTGGAGCACATCATGTTAGTGATGTTTAGTCACTTTGCCTGATAAGTGATACACAATGTATTTTATTAGAAGTAAAAAGTATTTAGCTTAAAGGATCCATAATATTAAATATGTATAGGGCATCGAAGATACGGAGCCAACCCTGAGAGTAGTGAGCTGCGCAACAACTACTATGAGGTGCCAAGACCTTTCCTCACTTCAATGTGTCGCTAAGGCTACATCTAGTGTCTACTAGTGCGAAGGTAGTATCACAAAATTGATGGTTTTGGTTGCTGCTTGCTAGTGGGTACATACTGTTCACGAGAGGAAAGCGATATGCCAGCTATTTTGTCCTCATTAGCTCTATGGAAAGGTCATGTACTGCCCAGGACAGGAGAGTCCCGGATTAATTAGTTCCTTTCTGGTACTCCAGACTGCCCTATACCAGGAACAAAGTTTCTTTGATGTAACTTCCCTCTGACTCAATGGCTGATATGTGTGTTCGATGGTTGTGGCCCCATAGGTCAGCCCTTAAGTCAGAGGCAAAGTAACATTACTTAACAATACGAGTAATAATTGTGTATACCCCTATTTACTCTGGTTTCATTCCTTTCCAGACACCGCGACTTATTTGGAAACAAATTTTTTAGCTAAAATAGTCACTTATTTTGGAATGTTAGAAGTAAGAGTTACTACTTGGAGCACGTCATGTTAGTGATGTTTAGTCACTTTGCCTGATAAGTGATACACAATGTATTTTATTAGAAGTAAAAAATATTTAGCTTAAAGGATCCATAATATTAAATATGTGTAGGGCATCGAAGATACGGAGCCAACCCTGAGAGTAGTGAGCTGCGCAACAACTACTATGAGGTGCCAAGACCTTTCCTCACTTCAATGTGTCGCTAAGGCTACATCTAGTGTCTACTAGTGCGAAGGTAGTATCACAAAATTGATGGTTTTGGTTGCTGCTTGCTAGTGGGTACATACTGTTCACGAGAGGAAAGCGATATGCCAGCTATTTTGTCCTCATTAGCTCTATGGAAAAGTCATGTACTGCCCAGGATAGGAGAGCCCCAGATTAATTAGTTCCTTTCTGGTACTCCAGACTACCCTATACCAGGAACAAAGTTCCTTTGATGTAACTTCCCTCTGACTCAATGGCTGATATGTGTGTTCGATGGTTGTGGCCCCATAGGTCAGCCCTTAAGTCAGAGGCAAAGTAAAGTCAGAAAAAATCTCAATCCCTATACTAGTGGACCGTACCAGTGAACTAACGGTTGAGGTCCACACTATTGTCGGGTCCTAGAGCACCCTAATTTTTTTTACCTTTTTAAATTAATTCCGGAGAAATCGTAAAAGCCTAAGTAGCCCTCAACAATTAAAAACATCAAGATTCAACTCAAATAGGTCGATGGGAATTTTTATTGAATTCCTCTCGCCTCAAAATATGTAACCAATTTTTACTTCAATTTTCAGTCCACCCTAAATATTTATAACGCTGCAATAACCCTTTTAAAAATTAATTAAAAAGTACAATTAAATTAAAAGCCCTCCTTTCTTTTGGGCTATTTTCGGCCCACTCTTCATCCTTTCTCCCTTGGGCCAGTCACCTCCTTCCTCCCATACTCTCCCTTCCTCACCCAGTAGAGACGGCCACACGCCTCCCTCGCTGCTCCTTCGCCTCCTCCCACCCCAGGACGCCCACCCGAACGTCCTCGCTCGCCGTCGAGCTCTCCGTTTGCTTTTGCCGCCTCTGTCCACATACCGGCCTCACTTGCTCCTCCCACACTCTCCCTTCCTCACCCAGTAGAGACGGCCGCACGCCTCCCTCGCTGCTCCTTCGCCTCCTACCACCCTAGGACACCTGCCCGAACGTCCTCGCCTGCCGCCGAGCTCTCCGTTTGCTTTGCCGCCTCTGTCCACATCTCGGCCTCACTTGCTCCTCGCTGGTGAGCTATGTTCCCTTCCTCCTATACTCCCGAGTTGACCACCATCTTACCTCTCTCTAGCTCGTTATCGTCTCACCGCTACCCCTGTTGTGCGCCAAGCTCTATCTAGAGAGCAGAGAAAGAAAGGAAGGAAGGAAGAAGGAAAAGAAAAGAAAGAAAAAATAAAATAACCTGCTACAAAGTTATAAGTCGCCATTCAAACATCATTTGAATTCAAAATTGACCTGTTCGAAATCCTAATTTCCCCTAAAGCAGCAAAGAACCTACCTTTTCATTTTGTTACTGTTTGTTATTTACAGTTATTTACGCTTCATCGGCATGTTTTCGTTGTCGTGCAGATAGTGGTGTTCCTGATGAGCCGCTCTACCTTGAAGTCACAGTTGAAGAAGAAGGCAGTGAGCAAGGCAAGCCACATCTCATTTGATCATATTGTAATCCAGTTTGTAAAATTATTTTTATATACTATTGCATTTCGGTTTATTTAGATTCTCGTGTTAATCATGTTTACTTTAGCCACGCCTTTACATATCCTTGCTATGGCCTTTATATTTGAATTATTGTTATTTAATCCTTGTCAAACCTAGACAATAAGCTACCGAGGACCCTAAGTATTTGGTACTTACTAGGAAAACTAGGATTGTGCTTAACCCCGCTTAATCTATAAACTTTAGAGGTTTCTCATATATTACTCTTTGTCAAGCTTTTTGGAAACTTTAAACTTGCTAGTTATCGGCTGGCTAGCCATAGAGAATAGTTTTCCCTTCAAAATACCTCTAAAACTTAGATTTCGACTGGGTATGAGGTGCATGGTTTCGCTAGTCGCACCTCGGCCGTCACAAGGATTGGTCTTCGGTGCTAGATTGCAAAGCATTTTCCGTTCGACCATCGGTCTAATGGGTAAGGCTTAGCTTGTCGGGTAGTGTAGTCTTGAAAAAAGATGGACACGAATAGGGGTGGATGAGACCCCAAGTGTTGGATGTACATTCCCTAGCAGGTAGCCCGGGGGCAAAGACTGTTCAAGTTCAACTGTGCTAGGGGTTAAGGGCCGTGAAAGTCAGTGTTGGAATTTTAGTTTAAAACTTGTAAAACTAGGGAAAGAAAAGTTCGTGTTGGTGTGTGGCTTGGTATGGCAAGACCGCGTTGGTACATGGCTTGTTGAAGTGGCTTTGTATGGTAAGACTGTGTTGGTACATGGCTTGTTGAAGCAAGATTGTGTTGGATCGTGACTTGATGAAGCAAGATTGCGTCGGTGTGCGACTTGAGTTTAACTTATCATAGGAATAGAACGTGGTTTATTAACTTGCTTTTTAAACTTCCTTTTAAACTTAACTACCCATTTACTGCAAAATAGCCCTATATATGCTTCCACTGTACTCCCTTGTATTTGTTCTTTCGTGATTTACGGAGTACAAAAGTACTTAACCATGCTCTTTTCCACCCCTAGCAAAGGAGTTCTTCAAAGATGGTGGCTTCGGTTTCTAGCTCGTGCCTGCCGTCAAGTCCTTGTGATTGCCCGCATGTTGGTCATCTTCTTCGTCTTGTCGTTTGTGTTTGTATGCAGGGCCTTTGGTCTATTGTGTAAACTCTGTTATGTGTACCTTGTCTCCTTACCTTGCCTCCTAGGACAAGGAATAATTCACTCACCAACAAAATATGGTGATCTATTTTCCGAGCATGATAAATTGGTAGCATAGCCTTCTTTGACCCCAGGCCGAGCGAGTAGACCCCAGCCCCTAGGAGATATTTACTTAAAAACTTATCCCGGATAGTGAAAATATGTATTGTCTTGCCTTGCCTGCTCATTTCTTTTGAAAATCTGTGGGCACTAACTTCCGTGCTATCTTTGTTTTAAAATTTGTTGTAGATGGCTCTTCCCCTGACTCATCATGGACATGGGCAGCTAGGCTTCGTCTTGAATCTGCGACACCTTTGCCTAACCCTCGGCTACACGGACGAGGTGGAATACATGGGGGTGCAGCTCCCTGCTGCCAGTGACGAGGACGCTGATCCCCACGCAGGATGGGAGGTCACCGTCACGCTCCTCTCCAGCCACCCCAGCCGCTCCTCCATGACTGCTTCTGCTGAAGGAGACTCGTTCATGGACACTTGTCAGAGTATGGCCCTTCTCTTAAACGGCATGTTGGGATGACGTACACCCAGAAGTTGCAGCACACTCCAAACCGCTAACCACCCACGGCGCATGAATTCGAACCACTACGCCAGCTTCAGAGGTACCAACCTGGAGGAGACGACACCAACCTAGCTTTGTCACCTCACGTGGATGGTTGAGGCCTACGACACTGGGCGCGTCGACTTCCACAAGCTGGTGAAGCGCGGATTGATGGGGAACACAACTTGAGGATTCCGAGTCTGCGTCAGGAGAACCTGAGCCTAAACGAGCTTGACGCCCTGGAGAAGGAGATGGACCAGCTCAAGCTCACCACAGGCCTAGATGCTCCTCCCAAGGATCGTCGTCGTGTCTGCGCAGCTTGAAGATCAACGCCCGGAAGAGCACCACCAGACCGCTGCACGTCCGCAAGTCCCTGATCGAGAGCAGGGTTCTGGTTCGAAGGCCCCTCGCAGCTCGCCTCCGGCAGCAGTAGCAGTCCATCGGCAGCCAACGAGTGGCTTCAGGGCCCCTGTGTTTTTTCTTATTTGTCTTCTTATTCTTTGTGTGGTGTGTGTGGGCGGAGGAAGTTTTTTTAGCACACGAGTGTACGTATACTCGTTACTTGCATATCATTTAAATAGTCATCAAATAATATGAAAAAATTTGACAAGATAGTTTGATATGAGTTATATCACTCCACCAATATGCAAGTTTAAATTTAACTTCTACAAGTTATAGAAAAATAACAAAACAATTATGAACATGTGTATACTTAGTTTTAGTTTTGTTTTTTTTTTGCTACAACTTGTATAAGTTGAATTTAAAATTGCATGTTTGTGAAGTGATATAACTCATATTAATCTATCTTGTTAATTTTTTTCATATTTTTTTATAACTATTTAGATGACATGCAAGCACACGGGTGTACATACACACGTGTGCTAAAAATTGTTTCCCGTGTGTGGGCGCAACCTATACTGGTCCCTTGTGGTATAGCCTCGCCAAAGGAATTTTTTGGAGAAATATTATTTTTTAATAAAAAATCATAAAATTTGAATACGTCGGCTGGAAATTGGTAAAATAGAGACCAGTTGAATATCCAACCGTCGATAGGGGCCCTGTCGATATCCCCCGGTCGACAGGGCCAGCGAAGCAACGTGGGCAGTACCCGTCTAACTAGTTCGATGGGTGCCCAATTTTTTTAGATTTGTATATTATTTATTTCTTGCTATTTTAGTAACATGTAAAATATTATTGTAGTATTTATTATTTGTTTATATATTTGTGAAATATTAATGTGTTACCTTTGTCCCGAAGTAACATCATTTTTCGATTTCTGTGTCCAAAGTTTGACTATTCGTCTTATTTAAAAAAATTATACAGAAACTCAAAAAAATTAGTCACGCATAATTTTTTTTGCTTACAAGTTAATAGTACGGCTTAAAAGATTGTCTCGTAATTTACACGCAATAATATTTTTGCATACATATAATATTTAAATATTCGATGTGATGGCTTGAAAATTTTTATTTTGGGAACTAAACATGACCTAGTTTAGGATTGCGTTGTTCGCATATCTTATTTTGGGAACTTATTTTGTCTGAAATAATTAAGTTGGGTGTTTGGTAGGATCGGTCGGTCAATTTAGCTAGTAGATTAATTAATTGGGGGAGATTAATTAGTGACCTTGGGCTGTGCTGCATGGCCGTTCTTTTCTGTTTTTTTTCCTCCTAGAATTGTCCGATTCAAAAACTATATCTTTTCTTTTTTTTCTCATATTTTTCTTCGATTAATCTTAGAATTTCTAGCCTGGAAGAGACAACATGGATGTTTCTTTTCCTGTTACTTTATATATATAATAGATATGTAAAATATTATTTTAGTATTTATTTATTTGCTTGTATATTTGTGAAATATTAATGTACTACCTCTGTCACGAAATAACATCATTTTTTGATTTTTGTGTCCAAAGTTTGACCATTTATCTTATTTAAAAGATTGTACAAAAACTCAAAAAAATTTATGCATGACTAATTTTTTTTAAGTTTTTTACAATTTTTTTAAATAAGACGAATGGTCTAACTTTGGACATAGAAATCGAAAAATGATGTTATTTCGGGACAAAGGTAGTACATTAATATTTCACAAATATACAAACAAATAAATAAATACTACAATAATATTTTACATATTACTAAAATAGCAAGAAATAAATATTATACAAATCTAAAAAAATGGGCAGCGACCTTACCTGTCGAACTAGCAAAGTTCGACAGGGCACTGTTCGTTGGCCCTGTCGACCGGGGGATGTCGACAGGGCCCCTGCCGACGGTTGGGTGTTCGATTGGCCTCTATTTTGGCGATTTTCAGCTGACGGACTCCAATTTTACGATTTTTCATTTAAAAATAATACTTCTCCAAAAAATTCCTCGCCCAAGAGTCTAAGAAACTTGAAGAAATTTACCAACCTCAGTACAATACAAATTTAAACTAATTAAAGTTGGGTTAGTACCTGGCTTCCTGCTCTTTCTTGTCTCCTTATCAATCCCTACTTAGCCATATGAGATGGTGAACACCCGAAGATCAACTGTTGGTCATGATAACACGGAGAAGTGGAAGTGCTCATAACGAAAGCGACCCGCTGCCACCATCGCCGCCGCCTCATCACCCTGCCATCCTCACCCAAGTTCTAGTGCAGCAAGCAAATATGATGGCCGCCCTATTCCGTCATATCCAGAATCCACCCACCACCGGGGGGCATTTAACTTTTTGTCACTTTTAGAAATAGCACTTAACATATTTGCCACCCGCTGTCTATGACATGTGGGGCCTCATGTGTCTATGACATGTGGGTCCAGTGATAAATATGTTAGTGTCATTTCTAAGAGTGGCAAAAAGTTAATTATTCCCTCCAACCCAGTGGACGCTATGGGCTGGCTGCATACAATCAACAAGAAACTAGACTTGATTCAGTGCACAGATGCAGAGAAAGTAGCCTACGCCTCGCATCAACTCCAAGGACCTGCCTCTGAATGGCAGGATCAGTTTCAAGCCACCCAACCAGCGGAGCAGCCTTCGAGAAATCCCAATTTTGGGAGCTTAAGAGCAAGGATAATGCAGGCTATAAGCCAGCTAAATGCTGATGTAAAAGAGAGAAGAGAGGAGAGAGAGGAGAAGCTGACTATAAGCTTATAGCTAGCTCAGTCACAAGAACCAAGACAACATGTGAGACAGACATGTGGGTCCTGCATTAAAGATAAAGAGCTAACCATTATATGAGTGGGCTATAAGAAGACTACAAGAAGTCTTATAGCTAGCTTGTTGGCTATATTATTAGCCATGCTCTAAGCAAGAGAATCAATGGATGGTCTGAGTATTTGTAAGAGTTCAATCACCTCGCTCGCTATGCACGAGAAGAACTGTGTGAGGACAAAGAGAAGTAAGAAAAGTTCCTCTCGGGACTCAACCTGGAGCCATCCGTGTAACATAGTATGAGGATCAGTATGTCACCACTACAGCAATGTTGCTACTCAGCTCCTCTTCGTCAGCCGGATCTCATCTTTTCGTTTCTACTTATACTTATGAGCCAAAAATTAAATTTTCAATATTAAATATAAAGCTGATTTTAGAGATTTTTCATCATAGTTTATTTTCTAATTTTTACTTTTTATATAAGCAAAAATGTGTATCTAAAAAATTTGTTCATAAATGTTTTTATTTATAAAGATAGGCTCCTCCTCAATTATCGTCTCAACCTGGTTCGTAGCAGTAGCCCCGACGAGCTCACAGCACGACTCCACGGCAGGCAAATAAACAGGAGACGCACACGCCGGCACCGCAGTCCCCCCCTAGCAGCGCAGGTGGGATGGCTCCCCGCGGCATGAAGGGAGCTAACCTACCTGCGGACGTCGGCCGGCACCGCGGATTAATCCCCTAGCGGTAAGTGGATCAGCTCGTGAACCCGCTTATAGATAAATTAAGTGAGTGACCCGGTGGACTACCTGTTTAATTAACCTATAAGCGGGTTGACGGGCTGGTCCACATACACTCTTATCCAGCGGACACACAAAATCTAGCTGTTGGGTTCGTTGGCATCTCAGCTTCGCGAGCACACGCATATGTAGACACATGACTATGCGAACCAAGCCATGGAGCATGCATGCATGCCTCCATATACAGACCTCCGTTTCAGGTTATAAGATTTTCTAGCTTAATTTATCTAGATTTATTCATATCTTAATGTATATGATTTGTATATGTGCGTCTAAATTAATTAGCACACATAAATCTAGGCAAGACCAAAAAGTCTTATAATCTAAAACGGAACGATAATTTCGTTGTGCTAACCAGATTGTAAAATTATACGATGAGCAACTAGATGGGTTGCGAAGTAGATTAATGCTCCCACGTTGTACTCGTGGTAGATGTGGATAGACCCGGGAATTAATATCATACCCTCATTGTATGTAGCTTTTTATCTAAATTTAGTGGGGACGCCAACACAAACATCCATGTGCCTTAGATCAGTGGTGGATCTACGATTTTAGGTAATTGTACGTCCACTTAAAAAGTTATCGTATATAATATGATAATATTATTTTAGTAAATCAATAAAAATTATAAAATTAACAACATGATTGAAATATACGTGTAGATGACGTGAGACATTGTGCCGCTATGTAGGGCACTGTGTGCACCAGGACACCTTCCGCGTGAGGAACAACCGGAACGGCCGAACGGTAAGAGTACTATCTCCCTATGGGGAGAAAGTCTTGTTGATGGAATTTCCTATGTGACCTCACTGATGAACTTTCCATTGAGATAAAATAGTTAGCAAGTCTGAACTCACAAATAATTGTGTAATCCCTTTGAGGCATCGTGACCCATTTGTAACCCAATGAGATTGAAATAGGGAATCTAACGAGATCAGTCTGTACTGATTCGGATAATTATCGTCCAACCGGATCATTTTTCGAATTCAGATGACTTCCGGTCGGATAGTTCTCGAAATTTTTGGATTCGAAATCAAATTTGGATTTTTTTCTTCGGATATGAAAACGAATACGGTGAGGGTGATATCCGTTGGATTCAGAAAACGATCTGGATTTTTTTCTGGATATCTGGACTAGTGCATCAACCTTTCAATCAAATCATCTCAATCTAAAGAAGTCGATTCCGACAACCCAACCAATATTAACCTTAGCTTGTTCTTATTAATTGGCTTCAAACAGTCTTGACGTCCATCACTACACAACCGCTATGGATGTTTCTTTTTATGGTATTAGTAATCACTTATATTTAAAAATATTGATGAGTTACATACTTATATTAAAAAATAACAAGTTATATTTCTTCAATAATATGTGAAGCTTAGTTTAAGAGGTTTTTATGTTTCAATTAATATTCGTCACCATATTCATTTTGATTTGTATTCACCCCGTATTTGTATCCGATAATACTTGATTCTGTTTTCATATCCGAGTTTCTAGTTTCAATTTTAGAAAAAAAATAAAAACAAATATGATAAAACTAGTTTCTATCCGTATTTGATCTGTTTTCATCATAGTTCAGTATGTCCTCAGTTGCTAAGGCTTAGCCGTCCACACGGCCGGTGTGGCCGGATCAGTCCGTAGGCCTAGGCCACATTCACCGCTCGTTGTCCATGTGCTCGTTTATCGAACTGTTAAACGGTGTATTTTTTTATAAAAATTTTCTATAGAAAAGTTGTTTCATATTAATTTATTTTATATTTTTAATAATTAATAATTAATTAATCATGTACTAATCTATTTATACGTTTTTCGCGCCAGGTAAGCTAGCCAAGTTTCTAGTAAGATTTTTGGGCCGCTATTCTAGAATGCCAGCCTGCCTTACGTTGGGCTGGCCCAAGTCCAAGGTCCTGACTAATCAACCCAAACCGTCGCCTACCTGCAGTTAATACACTAGCGCCACTGCATTCAATTCACCCTACCCGTGCCTACCCGCCCCGCGCCGGTCGCCGGAGCAGCGAGCGACCAGCAGCTAAAGCCGACGAGGAAATGCCGCCGCCGGAGGAGCGCAGCGCGCCCTCGCCGGCGTACTCCAGTGAGTGGACGCAGCGGTTCCTCGAGCGGCTCGGCGTGGAGGGGACGCTCCCGGCCTCCCTCGACCACCCCGGCGCCTACTCCGCGCTCGTCCGCAGCGTCCTGTCCTCCGCCGCCGTCTCCGTCTCCGTCTCCGACTCCACGGCCCCGCGCGTCTCCTGCACCCTCGCCGTCTCCCCCGCCGCCGTCGTGAGCCGTCGCCGTCTCCCTCCGCTGATCGATCGTATCCCCTACCTACTGCCTCGATCGCTCTGGCTGGCTGACTGGGGGTCGGGGTGGGCGGTGCCGTGTGTGCAGAACGCGTACAACACGCTCCACGGCGGCATGGTGGCGGCCGTGGCGGAGGCCGTCGGGATGGCGTGCGCGCGCGCGGCGGTCGGCGACAAGGAGATGTTCCTCGGCGAGCTCAGCACCGCCTATCTCTCCGCCGCCCGCCTCAATGTGAGCACACCCAGATCCTGCCCGACAGGCCAACCTTTTTTTTTCTTTTTCCTTTTTAGGATTAAAAAAATGCATCGTCAAAGCGAATTTCTTGCACCTGTTGCCGCCATAAGTAAATTGCCTGCACTTGTTGAATGCTACCTGAATTGAAATTTGGGGGGAATTGATTACATTGCGAAACCTCCAATTGGGGAACTGATGCTGAATAATTTTCGCAACACATAGGCTTGTTTGCTTTAGGAACGAAATCTGAAAATAGTTAGGGGTTTGTTTGGTTGGCTATCACAGTTTGTTAAATTTAACAAGTTAAATGTGTGTACGGTTCTTTAATATATAAGACCCACGTGTCAATGACATAATAAAGGGTGGTAAACTTGCTACATATTAGCTAAAATGTGGATTTATTTTTATTAGCCAAATCTTTAACAAGTTAGCTAAAATATGCAACCTTAAAAAAATTGAGTGTCATCTAAACAGATAATAAAATGAACATCATATGATTTTGTAACTTATGTAGCACCTTTCCCATACATGTCCAGTGATATGTCTGAACCATTGCTATTTTTCATGAAAAACCTGGCTAACTACGCATATACCTGGCCAAAGAGTGCTGATGTTTCATTGTTTCATAATTCAGAGACATACTGGATTTGGATGCATCATCTTTCCTTGAAAGTATTAACCATCGACCACAAAAGATGCCGTTGTGATATGAAGGCATTATGCACAAAACATTCCTTCTTAGAATGTGTATGCACCACAAAATCTTAATTCAGTAGTATATGAAAATTGTTAAGATATGATGTGAAAAAATGAGATTAGTAGATTTTTCATTCATGTGGTTATCTTTTTAATAGTTCTGTTAGATATATGATTAAAAAAATGGTTGTTATTAAGGTAGCCCGTTCCGTTCCATGGTATCCCGTTCCAGAACAGGATGGTTCCTACGAGGTATCAAACATGATACCTTACCGGTATCAAATCAGATACCGCACAAGTACCAGTTGATCCTAGGACGGTACCAATTTTTATCATGGTGATATCAGTTGGTACCTTATCGATAGTGACTGATCGGTAAGGATTGATGCTAAAATGGTACCAACAATACTCGTTGGTAATAAGATGATACTCTGAAATAGAAATCATACCTTAAAATATCTTAATTCTAATAAAAAGATAAACTGGAAAAATGATAAAAGAACAAAAACATGCAACCCATGTAACGCATGGAGCGAGTGCTAATACTGGAAAACCATCCCGTTCCCAACAGCATGCGCGGTATTATTGTATTCTAGCATTTCCATATAGGATTGGCTACTGACTTAGTCAAAGCTCTTGTTGATATCTATTGTTTGCATATTTAGAATATTCGAAATAACATGGTGGGTGGTGACTAAATCGCTACGTATAATGGAAAGAGAACAGTGAGGAAGATCTTATTAGAGCAATGAGAGTTTTTATCAGAGCAGTGAGATCAAACCTGTCATCTTGGGAGTATATAGTACTGGTTGGAAACATCAATCATTGTACGCGTGAAATTCAAAAAACAACGTTGGTGCGCCTATCTGAGAAAGGTGTGATCTGACGCGCGGCGCAAGGAAACACACGGTGTCTTGGAGTCAACTACTAGCTCTAATTAGTACATGGTCTCATATGTCATACACACACTATGTATTGGAGTCCGTGTGCAACTGGCTATAAATTAGTAGCTCACCTCTCTTTTCTATTTCCTCTTATCTCTTTAAAATATACTTATAACTGGCTTATAGCATGCTATTGTACCTGCCCTCATAATCGTATTGCAGATTTATACCATGGCATAGGATATTGTACTGTAGCATTTCTGTTTAAAAAAATAGTTACTCTGGCAATATCCTAAACAAGAAGTAAAAAGGATCTATTCTGGAGTAACTCTTCGTTTTCAGAAACTTATCTTAAAACTTGGTGGCTTAGAGCTCAAGTGTGTATGTGCTGCTGGCCATGTCTTTTTGTTGATGCAGTCTGAAGTGGAAGTTGAAGCGCAGATACTGAGGAAGGGCAGATCTGTGGTGGTTACTGCGGTTGAGTTTAAGCTCAAGGGCACCAAGAAGCTCTGCTACTCGTCTCGAGCAACCTTCTACATCTTGCCCGTGGCGAGCCTGTAAATTACAATCGCGTGGATGTTACACGGATAGCATATCTATTTGCACAACCAGTAACTGTTTTGATGATGTACAATTAACCCATATAAATTTATGACATGTATCATTGCATATTTTCGAGCAAATTTGCAATTCATTCCCACTAAGTAGGAAATACATTACTTGCCAGCAGTATCAAATTGTTCTGATCTGAGAGGCAGCACAGGTAATGCGAATGGAATGGCCGTGTCGCTCACCGTGATAGTGTGCCTTCATAATTTCCAATGATTGCTTAAATATCATGGAACAAACGTTAAAATTTTCTTGAACAGATTGCAGACAAGGGCACCAGGCACCAAAGCAAGCAGACAGGGACATCAGGCACCAAAACGTAGAATGCGCATTTACTGCACAGCAAGGAGACAGAATGTAGCTGTCAACAAAGCTCCAATTCCACAACCAATTTTTTTACAAACCACTGCGTTTCCATGTATTTATTCAGCCCTTCCTACAAGATGTAAACGAGAATCTGGGACGCAATTGGACTAGGGAGAGAAGAATGTACATCTCTACGGGCATCAAGATTCAGGAAGCTACTAAAAACATTTCACTAAAGAGTGGATAGTGACGGAGTTGATTCCATTAACCAGCTGTGCACCACCTATACCTCGTACTTACACCTGAAGGAACCATAGCTAAAAGATAGTTGGGCAGATTGTTCGTCCTGTGCGCCCTAGACCTCTTCTGGCCCAAGGTTGCTCTTGATGATGTTGAACTTGCACAGGGGGCATGTTGCATTAATGTGAAGCCACTTGTCTATGCAGGTACAGTGGAAATGATGATTGCAGGGGAGTTCTCGAAGTTCTGCGCCATCTTCATAGGGGCACAAGCAGATGCAGCACTCCTGCATTTGATAGATATAATAATGGGTTAATGATTAATAAAATACATATCCTCTTAAAATGGCATTTTGTTTTAGCAAAGTTTGCCATCCTTAAAAATATTGGCAGTGCTCCATTTTTAAAGTCGATTTTTTCATACCCAAGATCACTGAACATCACTATGGGTGCAAGCTTTAACTACTTTCTTTTCCTCAGGTGAAAGGCAAAACAAATGAGGTGACACTTTGACTAAGCTGTAATTGCAAAGTACAATAGATGCAAATATTATTTGCTATAGTATCAAGTTGAGATTCAGAAATTAATCGCTGGTTACATATTATACTATATTACTATTATAGTTTTAACAGCAGCACAGGGCTGTCAGAATATTTGTGAACAGATATTAACATACATCTGGCTTCAATTCCACCAGCCAGTTCAGATTGCTTAATTCAGGCATACCTAATGGCCTTCATAATATCATAATCTACAGTGTTAATGTTCAACCAATTTAATTTCACATAACTCCAAATAGGACCGACAAAACTAGAGTTAGGGTAGACTAGTGCGCTCAGCTGGGATGAGTCAGACTGTTAGATTGAGGCCAAACAAAAACCCCAGTTCTAAACAAACTTACACTACGACTATGTTTAGCATCTGCAGTCTGTATAAAGCACAACAGAGATTTAGAATAATGTCATCTCCATAGCCAGTTTAACCCAGCTTCTCTAGTATACACTAGAGATTGACCAGTAATTCCAAACATGGACTCTCGTAACCTTCTCAAATCGCACACAGAGAACACTGTCCACGCTACCAGTTAGGCAGTCAGATTAGTTAACACTGGAGCATAAAATTCTCCTAAAACATTCTGGATGCATCACAAACAAAGTGAAAAGCACTACAATCAGGAAAAAAAAAATAAGACAGGTTGATCATTGCAGATAAGAATAGGTCAAAGTGGCAGCACCATTCACCAGTGCTATGCATGAGTGATAAATTTGCAGGCTAAGGAAAACTTTAGTACACACAAGTAGCTAAGACCCTGAAAAGCTATACATAAGAAAGCAGTAACAAAAGCTAAATCAAAATAATGAAAGATGCCATATAGAGCCCATTAGTATTAGATAATAAGCCAGAAATGTATCATATGAAATTAAACATGCAATAGTCATTGCATCTTCAATATTTATCCCTACAAAAGAACAAAAAAAAGGTTTCTAAATAGACAAACTCCAAAGCAAACTCTTAAGCTTTTTAAACTTGGACAAGATTTAAGCAGTATTCTATGTCTGGCAAAGCATGTGCTCATGTACAAAATATAATTAGAAAGTTTATGAACAACAGATTAGGCGTCACTCAATGCAAATTTTTCGCACAATAACAAGATTAGCTGCTAAGAAATGCTTCTATGTTATATTGTTATTTCAAAGATTAAATGAACAAATATTGAAACAACACTCTTGGTGCTGGCGTATTGAGTGGTTGCGGAATGCAGATTAGATCTCAACAGTAAACAAAAGCAACTTCCATGACATTCCAAAGTAATCATGACAAGCTGTATAGTACAAAGAACAATACAGTTATGCTACTAGAATTTCAGAGGGAAAGGGGGCTGAAAGCTTACAGCGTCCTCAGCAGAAAGAAAGCGGTCAACAGGAGGATTGGTGCCACACTCAGTCATTACTCCACCCACAGGTGCTGCGATTCCAGCAACCAGCTTGTCTGCATCACCCATTGTCCGAAATTTGAATTTGGATAGGTTGTTGATGTCCTCTTCTGATGCTCCTTCCTGCTTAAAAACAATCAGATAGTCTCAGTGCAATGAAAGTGACATGATTATATTTCCGCATGTATCAGTTCACATAGTATTTATTAGAAAAAAATATTTAGCATGTATATTCATAAAAAAAATGTTCAATATTTATGTCGAGTGGTATTGTTAACAGTTCCTGCCTTCTGAAAACCATATTTAGCATGGAACATTCATAAAAAAATGAGTGATAACTAGATTCCACAGTGAGGAAAAAAACAAAGCTACCTTTAAGAGATTTCAAAAAGATATTACTCTGAAGTAATGCTTCCTTTAAAAAAGTAAAATGATGTATTAAAGAGATGCAAACTACAGATCAAAGCAGAGTACTGTATGTGGGATATAGTAATGCTTGCCCAAAGGTCCCACCTCCCAAACAGGGCATTAGCAATTGTATTTGGAAAAAACATGGAGAAAAAGGTGGTATCTGGCATACAAAGCACACACAAGATCATATGTTCATCTAAATATCATCACAGCCATTTGAAGAATATATTTGTCCTACACAAGAACTGGCATACCTGATCAGTTACAGCATATAAGATAGCAATAATGCAAGGGAGGCAGCAACAGACAGCAATGCCAATCACACAGGCCAAGGCAACACAAAAGACAACAAAGAAAACATCGAATGCCAGAAACACAATGGAGAGCCTGCAAAATAACAAGCAAGAAGATAGCTATCTTAGACAACAGCCACTAATGTTAATACATATTATCATTCACAAGTCGCAGCTACTAGGAACATACCAGTAAAGTTGAGGAGCATCATGTGACAAATCTTGGCCACCTGCAGATATCCAGTAGAATCCAATGATCCACCATATGAAAGAAAACATTGTGTTCGCAGACTCCAGGTGCTTCACAATACTGAACAAACATATACATAAAAAGATAAATACATGTATGGCAAATAAACACAATTAAGTATAAGCATTTAAGCTAACTCCAAGTGCAGGCTTAGGGGAAATAAGAATATGACTATAGTGAACATGGCAAACAAATTACTGATATAAATCTACCGATAATAAAAGTAGTTGATTATACCCTTTTAGCATCTAATTATAACCAATAGAATATCCATACATATCAAACAATTTCAAATAGCATAAAGTCTTATTTGAATTCCACTCAACTCATTGTAATGGATGGTAAATGACTCACAAAAAACAGGGACCAAGACCCATTAGCACATAACTCTCCCATAGAGTCCACTGTCCATAGCTCAATGTACAGAAAATCAAATTCATTCTCACCCATTCAATTTGCAGTTGTCCTAAACAAACATATGCACCAATTTAATGTCTACACTATTGTAAATGCAATATTATCAACAGCACACTCAAAGATCACATAAGAACAGTTCTAAAAGTAAGAAACTAACAGAAGAGAGTAATTTAATGGAAATAAGGATGGGGAGTTGATGACATCCATGGAAGATTTGCCACATCAAATAAATTTATCGTTACAAATTCAAGAAAGGATTTAAACCATATAAGTAGATATACTACTGTTTATACCAAACTACTACAAGATGTTAACAAAATTAAATGGGAGGTAGACCGTAAACAGTAAGTACTGCAGACTGCTGAGTACTTCAAAGACAAATAAATAAAATAAATAAATAACCAACAGAATTTAGAGCTGACATGGGAGTATGGTAAATGTATCAATAAGGCCCCGTTTAGTTTGCAAAAAGATTTTGCAAAAACATCAAATCAAGTTTTTGGACATCCATTTGAAGTATTAAACGTACTCTAATTACAAAACAAATTTTAGATTTCGCATGGAAACCGCGAGACGAATCTTTTGAGTCTAATTAATCCGTCATTAATATATGTTGGCTACTATAGCACTTATAGCTAATCATGTCCTAATTAGGCTTAAAATGTTCGACGTAATCCTGCGCCTAACATGTTGTGTACTGTAGCTCGTCATTTTTGTTAGGGTTTTCCTTTTTTACTTTGTTGCATGAGCACGGCTGCATGTTGCAGAACGTGACCATCGTGAGTTCTGGCCACGAATGTGTCCGGGGCGCGTCTTTAGCAGTAGACCGCGCCATTACTCTGATGTGTGGGATGGCACACGTCGCACGGAGGGATGGCGCGCATGGCGGAGGCCTCAACGGTTTTTCCCGGTTTTTCAGTTTTTCAGTTTGCATGTAATTTGCTTTAAGTATGTGAACGAAGATCACAGAAAAGCTGCAAGAGTTTGCAAGCAGCACCAAAGTTCTTTGTGTCGAATACCTTGCGAAGTTACTGTTCATCGTCTTCTACCTCCAGCCGCTTGTCAGTTTGAGCATTTCGCTGGGTTTCGGCTGACATTTGGTATCAGAGCCATGTCGGCTCCTACCGGTGATCATTCCCGGACGCCTGGTCGCACCGGCCGGCGTCACTCGCCGTCTCCACCGCGTCAGCGCGGACGACAACTCGTCGTGCAGCGGGTTGTCAAGGAGGGCGGCTCGGCATCCTACCCCACGCTCACACGCTAGAACTACTCCGACTGGGCAGTGTTGATGAGGGTGAGCCTGCAGGCCCAGGGCCTGTGGGACGCCGTCGACACTAGCGATGTTCCGTTTGCCGAGGATCGCCAAGCACTCGCAGCCATCCTGCAAGCCATGCCGTTGGACATGCTCCGGCCACTTGCTGAGAAGGACAACGCGAAGGACGCCTGGGATATGCTGAAGGCAATGCGTGTGG
The DNA here is from genome assembly GCF_000231095.2 of Oryza brachyantha. Taxonomy (NCBI): domain Eukaryota; kingdom Viridiplantae; phylum Streptophyta; class Magnoliopsida; order Poales; family Poaceae; genus Oryza; species Oryza brachyantha. The sequence continues at coordinate 9,915,385 of NC_023169.2, read as the reverse complement.
GCGCCGATCGCGTGCGTAGCGCCTCCAACAAACTTTTGAGTCCATGCGATTCAAGAGTGGGGAGCTCGTGGAAGATTTCAGCCTTCGTCTACAAGGCATCGTAAGTGATCTTCGCCTGCTGGGTGAGGACATCTCCGAGGAGACTATCGTCCGCAAGCTTCTTCGCGTCATGCCGAAAAGGTATCGCCAAATCGCCATGTCCATTGAAACGCTAATTGATCTCCGCACTCTGTCGATTGAGGACCTCACTGGACGGTGCACACCGTCGAGGACTATGGGGACACTGATGAGGAGGACGAAGGCCAGGCTCTGTTCACTGAGAAGGAGTGGGGGGCTCGGACCAACAAAGGCGCAGCTGCAGTGACGGTCGCGGACATGACGGAGCGAGCGGCAACTCGAAGTCATCCAGCAACCAGGGTGGCGGCCGCGACGTGTCGAAAGACAAGTGTCGCTACTGCGGCAAGTTAGGCCATTGGGCTAAGGATTGTCGCAAGGCCAAGCGCGACCGCGAGAAGCTGGAACATGCTAACTTGCTCGTGGCTGAACCGCAGAAGCAGGTCGACGGCAATGACGAGCCAACACTGCTGATGGCGCAGGTTTGAGAGCTCGCAGCCGCACCTGAACCCGAGCTTGTCAATGGCTTGGTGAACTTGATCGAGGAGCGTGCCCACGCGTCCCTCCGTGATGAGGGAGAACTGGTCGACGCCGACTGGATCCTAGACACGGGCGCCTCCAACCACATGACCGGCGAACGCGAGGCCTTCTCCGACCTCAACACATCCGTGCATGGCACGGTCAAGTTCGACGATGCCTCGCGTGTTCAGATCGAGGGCCGCGGCACCATACTGTTCGCCTGCAAGAACGGCAACCACTGCGCTCACCGGCGTCTACTTCATTCCCAAGCTGCGCAGCAACATGATCAGCCTCGGTCAGCTCAACGAGGTTCGCTGCAAGACAGAGATCAAGAACGGCGTCCTCACCCTGCGTGACCCGCGGCGTCGCCTCCTATGCCGTGTTCGCCGGGGAGCTGGACGCCTCTACATGCTCCGTGTCGAGATCGCGCAACCAGTGTCCCTTGCGTCACGTAGCACGGAGGATGCCTGGATCTGGCACGCCAGGTTCGGTCACCTCAACTTCGACTCCCTTGTGGGCACTTGCCACCCGCGGCATGGCACGTGGGCTGCCCGAGCTGGAGCGCGTCAGGCAGGTCTGTGACGGCTGCCTGATTGGCAAACAGCGGCGAGCTCCCTTCCCCACGACAGCGGCTTTCCGAGCCGCAAACCGGCTCGACTTGGTGCATGGCGACATATGCGGCCCGATCACCCCCTCCACGCATGGCGGTAAAAAATGCTTTCTCCTGCTTATCGACGACATGTCTCACTATATGTGGTTGTTTCTGCTGGAAAACAAGAGCAAGGCTCCCGCTACGATCAAGCGCTTCAAGGCGGGCGTGGAGGTTGAGACCGGCAGCAAGCTGCGGGTTCTGCGAACCGATCGCGGGGGAGAATTCACTTCCGTCAAGTTCGGGCTATACTGCGCCGACGAGGGAGTCACTCGGCACCTGACGGCGTCGTACTCTCCCTAGCAAAATGGCGTTGTGGAACGCCGCAACCAGACCGTGGTTGCCATGGCCAGGTGCATGATAAAGGCCAAGATGATGCCCAGCAAGTTCTGGGGGGAGGCGGTGACCACCGCCGTTTACATTCTCAACAGGTCGCCGACAAAGAGTTTTCCTGACAAGACCCCCTATGAAGCTTGGCATGGTCGAACACCTGCTGTGCACTACTTCAAGACTTTTGGCTGTGTCGTCCACGTGAAGGAGGTGAAGCCACATCTCAAGAAACTTGATGATCGCAGCAAAGCAATGGTTTTTCTTGGTTATGAACCAGGGACCAAAGGCTATCGGGTTTATGATCCGGTGAGCAAGCGCGTCGCTGTCACCCGCAACGCCATCTTCGACGAGGAAGCTGCATGGCCGTGGGAGGCATCAGCTGAGCCGGCGGCAACTGCGACCAACGACATGTTCACAGTCTACTACAAAGTGGCCACAAGTGCCACACCGACAAGCCCGGCGATAACCACTGAAGCCACGCCCTCGGCATCGCCCGTGCCGCCATCGCCTCTCACGCAATTTTCTCCAGGAACACCAGCGATCGAGTTCGTGTCTCCACCCGACGACACTCCGGATGTCGACGACACGAACGACGCGCCGCGTCGCTACCGAACCGTGGCGAACATCTACGACATGACGGCGCCGGTGGAACTCGAATTGGACGAGCTTCACCTGGCAGCCGCCGAGGAGCCATCAAGCCTCGCTGAAGCTGAACATGATGAACACTGGCGGCGCGCGATGCAGGAGGAGATCAAGTCAATCCAAGAAAACAACACGTGGACCCTCACCGAGCTACCCGCCGGCAAGCGGCCTCAAGTGGGTGTATAAGTTAAAGAAGGACGAGAACGGTGTCGTCGTCAGGCACAAGGCGCGTCTCGTGGCGAAGGGCTACGTGCAACGGCACGGGATCGATTTCGACGAGGTGTTGTCGCACGCATGGAGTTCGTGCGTCTCCTCGTTGTCGTGGCTCACTTCGGGTGGACGGTGCACCACATGGACGTCAAGTCAGCGTTCTTGAACAGGGAGCTGGAAGAAGAGGTCTACGTGACGCAACCGCCCGGCTTCACCGATGACAAGCATCCCAACCAGGTTCTGCGCCTGCACCGTGCTTTGTATGGTCTTCGTCAAGCCCCGCGCGCCTGGAATGCGAAGCTGGATGCCAGCCTGCATGATCTAGGCTTCAAGCGAAGCACAACCGAACACGCGGTATACACGCGCGGCGAGGGAAGTCGACGGCTAATTGTCGGCGTCTACGTCGACGACCTCGTCATCACTAGCGAGAATACTGAAGAAATTCAGGTTTTCAAGGGGGAGATGCACTCTCTCTTTCGCATGAGGGATCTTGGATTGCTCAGCTACTACCTCGACATCGAGGTGCATCAATGCAAGGACGGCATCACCATCAACCAGGCCGCCTACGCACGGAAGCTGCTCAAGGTTGGTGGTTTGGCGGACTGCAACTCGACTTGTGTTCCGATGGAACCCAGGTTGAAGCTGACGAAGAGCAGCGATAGGCCAGCCGTCGACGCCACTTTGTATCGCAGCCTTGTCGGCAGCCTGCGGTACCTGGTTCACACAGCCCAATATTGCTTTCGCCATCGGCTACGTCAGCCGATTCATGGAGTCCCCGCACGATGACCACTTCGCGACGGTGAAGCACATTCTGCGCTACATAGCAGGTACGGTTAACTATGGTTGCCAGTTTGCAAGATCAGAGGAAAAGGGAATGCACTTGCTGGGATTCTCTGACAGCGACTTGGGGGGAGATGTGGATGATCGGAAGAGCACGTCAGGAGTACTATTTTTTCTTGGTACCAGCCCGATCGCATGGCAGTCTCAAAAGCAGAAGGTGGTGGCCCTTTCCTCATGTGAAGCTGAATATATCACTGCTACTAGTGCGGCTTGTCTTGGCATTTGGCTGGCACGATTGCTGGCAGAAGTGCTGGGCACTGATCCGGAGATGGCCATCCTCAAGGTGGATAACAAATCAGCAATTTCTCTGTGCAAGAATCCTGTGTTCCATGACAGGAGTAAGCATATCGACACAAGGTATCATTTTATCAGGGAATGCATAGAGGAGAAGAAGATTGAGGTTGAGTTCATTCCTTCGGACGAACAGGTGGCAGACATCCTAACAAAGCCACTCGGACGCATCAAATTTCAGAATTTTCGCGACAAGGCGGGCGTCATTCAGATCACCACACGGCAGCAGGATTAGGGGGAGATTGTTCGACGTAATCCTGCGCCTAACATGTTGTGTACTGTAGCTCGTCATTTTTGTTAGGGTTTTCCTTTTTTACTTTGTTGCATGAGCACGGCTGCATATTGCAAAACGTGAGCGTCGTGAGTTCTGGCCACGAATGTGTCCAGGGCGCATCCTTAGCAGTAGACCGCGCCATTACTCTGATGTGTGGGATGGCACACGTCGCACGGAGGGATGGCGCGCATGGCGGAGGCCTCAACGGCTTTCCCCGGTTTTTCAGTTTTTCAGTTTGCATGTAATTTGCTTTAAGTATGTGAATGAAGATCATAGAAAAGCTGCAAGAGTTTGCACGCAGCACCAAAGTTCTTTGTGTCGAATACCTTGCGAAGTTACTATTCATCGTCTTCTACCTCCAGCCACTTGTCAGTTTGAGCATTCACTGGGTTTCGGCTGACATAAAAGATTCATCTCACGATTTACCGCATAACTGTGTAATTAGTTTTAATGTTCATGTATATTTAATACTTTATTTAGGTGTTCAAAGATTCGATGCGATGTTTTCGCGAAAAGTTTTTACGAACTAAACGGGGCCTAAATTAAGCCCATCCATCCAACATGCAAAAAACTGTTACATGGAATTTATTTCAGAGTCACGTACAGCGCTATATGCTTTTAATAACACATCTACTAGGATCTATTATAGAGTTTGGGGCTAATCCGAGCAAACCCTCACCTGAGCCTGAAATCCCCATCACCCGCAGCCCCCTGATCCAGCCCAGCGCCGCCGCCGCGCACCTCCCGGCGACGCCTGTACTCGACGGTGACGCAGAGGACGTGGAAGAGGCACTGGAGCACGTACCCGGCGAGCCAGAGGCGGAGCGGCACGGAGGGTGCCTCGTCGAGCGACGCGGCGAGCACCGCGGCCGCGACGGCGACGAAGGCGAGGTTCCAGAGCACGTCGAGCACGACGACGGGCTTGGAGTAGGCCCAGTCGGTCTGGCGCTCCTCGAGGTGCTCCGCCGCCGTCTCCCGCACCGCGACGGACGGCTCCCGCATGAGCCGCCTGCTCCCCGTGCGGCCGAGGAACCGCGCCGCGCCGCGGAGCCCCGGCAGCAGCCCTCCCCCGCCGCCGCCGGCGCCGCCGCGGCGGTCGGGGGACGCCTGGGGAGGGAGGAGGAGGGGCGAGGAGGAGGAGGACGGGGAGGCGTCGCCGGAGCGCGGCGGCGAGGTGGACGCCATGGCGGGGAATGGAACCCTAGTTAGCCCAGCCCTGCCCGGCTCGTGGGGGAAACTTCTCCTCTCTCTCTCTCCTGATCTCGAATCCTCTTTGATACGGAAATCGGTTGGATTTGGTCGTGTGCTCTCGAGTTTTGGGGGAGGGGGGGGTTCGGGAGTTTTGGCTTGCTTGGCCCTTGGAGTCGTTGCTGTTTAATTCCCATTTAGCCCCTTGTTCTTTCCCAAATTTATTCACATTGAGCCATCCCATTTGTTCTCCACTCTTTGACTGGGTTCGGCAGTTGGTATGGCTAGCTATCTGACACGAAAAAAATAGTAATAGATTAGTACATAATTAATTAATTATTAAAAATATAAAATAGATTAGTATATTTTTAAAATAACTTTTTTATAGAAAATTTTTATAACGAAATACATCATTTATGGTTTGGAAATCGTGTGCGCGAAAAATAAGAGGTTTAGATAACTTATCCCTGGAGAACGTAGCCTCTGTTTCGAGAGTTTACCTTACCGCCGGAGGGGTAGGAACCGACCGCCAACAGAGGCACGATAATGGATACCGCGGAAACCGCGATAAATATAAATTCAAAATTAACGAAAACCATACGGTTTTGCATAAAAACTGCGCAGTTTGTTGAGAAAATAATTCGCAGTGCAATCTAAGGTTAAAAATAGAAAAAAATCAGAAAATAGCGTAAGATTATAAAAATAATAGGAAATACTACCTCCGTGTTTGATTATAAGACTTTTTTGGTTTGACTAAGTTCATCCATGTATCTATATATGTGTTTTAGATTTGTGTCTAGATTCATTAGCACATAAATAAATCTAGATAATGCCAAAAAGTCTTATAATATGAAATGGAGAGAATAAGTAATAAGATATGTAATTGAACTCAGCTATGACATATTATTTAAAAAAATCAGCATCACCTCTATTAAACTACAGACATTGCAGCGATTATATATATGACAATTGATAATTGGATAATTAATATATATATATATATATGACAATTCACATAGTAACCAACACCTACAATTTTAATCTTTACTACAACATTTTTCCTGCATAGTACAAATATATGCCTACAAATAATCACGTACTAACTAACAACTCTATTTTACATTATTTTTCCTATGAGCTTTTCCCTAAAAATTATTATTACACATGAAAGTCGCTGCAAATTTAAATACATCTATTGTTTTTCTGCACTGCAAATCATATAAATATAAAGATGGCTGCATAATTTTAGGCTGTGAAAACAAAGTCAGCAATGAATGTTGCAACTTGGAAGAGAGTTTGGGTGTAAACTTGCACGCTCAGCTTCTGGCTCTGTTTGCGTTACCGTGGTTACCGCCACCGTAACCGCGGTAACCGCGCCCTCCACAGAGGCACGGCTTCGGTTAGCCGCGGTAACCGAATTTAAATTTAAGGAGAATTTAAAAAATTTGAGAAAATTTAATGAAAAAAATATATGTTGTATATGTTGATATATAGTGTAGTTTTGTTAAATAAATTAATGAAAAAATGTATTCCCGGCATAATTAAAAATCATAAACGAGTATTTCGGGAAACAAAAAAGAAATAGCCTATTACAAGTAATATTTCATAGGAAGATGGTCAAAAATATTTTGTGTTGAGTCATTATTAATTTACACTAGACACTAAGGTACATAATGTTAAAATACAAATATACAACGATGGATATATAGAAAATATATATAGAAAAAAATTATATGTGCATATTAGTACATATATAATAGTTTTATTTGTAATAATAGGTAGTAAGTATAATTGTGACGCAACAATCAAAATGAAGTTGTTGTTATTTGTTATTGTGTGAATTATTTGGTGAAAAGTAATATGACGGTGTATGTTTGTATGTTGCAATATCAAGAATTTAGAAAATATCATATGAAAATTTTCTTGTTTTCCCTATAACATATCCTATTTTTCCTATGTCATAAATATAGTCACAAAATATTTTCCTATTTTTCATTTTTTTTTTTAGATTTTTTAAAGTTTTTTCTTGCATTTGACATCACATCCACGGTTTTCTCGCGGTAACCACGGTTTCGGCTAAAAAACCACGCATGAAGCCACGGTAACCACCGTTCTCATATGTTATTCCAGCAAATAGTTACAGCGGTTACTGCGCGGTAAACAGCCAAAACCGCGTGAGTTTAAATTTGAATTTTTTGGATTCAAATTTATCACGGTTTTTGCGGTTACCGTGTAGAATCCACAGGAGTATGGTGCCGCGGTTTTAATGGCTTACACGGTAAGGGGACCCTGGCGAGTAGATAGGTGTTCTCTGCCTGCATGAGAGCGACTGGTGTTTAAAAAGTATAATGATCGATCTGGACTGTTAGGTGCAACGGTATTATCACGTGGCAGGGGGTTGGGAACAGCACGCAAACGCATGTACGCAACGATAGTTTCACGAGCACACACAAAATCAATTTATTTTTTGCGGCGTATTTCACTTGTCTCTGCAACCCATTCCTAGTTTTTTTTAATATATGTTGTTACAACTACCACGGTTTTAAAATATATCATTACTATTGATATATTTAAAGTCATATCATCATTTTTCTTTTGTTTTTTGGATATATGTTACTCCTTCAGAAGAGTTTCCTTTTTTTATATAAATTACCCATATCTTATTTGTCCATCCCCTCCTCTCCATATGTCCAACCACATCCTTTCTCTCCTCGAGCATCCAAGTAGTTTTGGTCCATATCACTTTTCGGATATATATGCAAGAGGCCAGTGATATCCAAATCTCTAACCGTATCCTGGCCATATCCTCATCCCTCCCATGTTCATTCTCCCCCCACATTCCCATCCTCATGTCCTGCCACAACTTTTGCTAAGGAAAATTGTTGCCTTCATCTCGATCAGTTAGCGTGTCTTCATTTGTCTACCATCTAGGAACACTGGTCTCTCTGTCAGATGAAGCTGGCTCTATGTTTGGCGCATATCTTCCATGAGTCATGGCCACTCGTCATCTTCGACAAATCAACAGATCCACCGCCACATACTTACCCTTATCGAGCTGTCACCCTGGTGCGCGTAGCCATGATATTGCACGACATGAACCATAGTAATAATAATGATATATTTTTGTTAAAGATATGATTCAAATTATTAACTATAATGTATTTGGATTATATTACTAGTTTTCTTCTATGTTTCTTCTAACCGTTTTCTACTTGGAGTGGGAGTAGAATTAGTTTCCTAATATGATTCTGTCAGCTTTTTCCTATTAGGACTCCTTGATTTTTCCATATATATACCTCTTAGCTGCACGGGAAGGGTGCGACAGCCCGATGTATTCCCCTGCTATTGTAATCATCACCTCATAGTGGTTATTGCCGATTGACGCCCGTGGTTTTTCCCCGTAAGGGTTTTCACGTTAAATCTGCTTTCTTGGTTATCTGGTCAATTTCCCTAACAAGTGGTATCAAAGCTATTCGATTTGTTCTTCGGTCAACACTTTTATCCAACGGGCAGAGATTGTCCCGTTCGTTGTCGTGCGTTTCAGCCGGCCGCGTCGTCGTCATGCATCTCCTGTCACGGCACAGCAGCAGCAATCGTCGATTCTCCTCGAGGACGGCCACCAGCCACAGTACCAAGGCAGCCGCCCCGTCCGTCCCTGCATCGGCTGCACACATCAGCCAAGCAAGAACAGTGTGTTGCACGCGCAGCAAGACACTGCAGCAGCAAGCAGCATCGTTGGTTTTTATCCTGCTGCACCAAGGTGTGGATTGCATGTGCTTGTGCCCTAATTTTCATCTGGCCAGAAGATTTTCTTTCTCTGTTGAACCTATCATATTTTGATCTGTAATTTTTCTCGAACGTGTCTACCAGAAATAGACATTGAGAAGTTTGATAGCAAGATCAATTTTAGCATATGTCAGGTTCAGATGAAAGTTTTCTTCTACAAGCTAGTGTTTGGAAGGGAAAAACCATTCACCGAGAAGATTTTGGTTGTTCCCATTTATCACTTTGATCAAATCTACCAAGAGATTTTAATACTTCGTTTTGCTATTTTGTTGGGTTCCTCCAATTTATACCAACAATTTCAGGATTTGATCCTACGGCGAGTTTTGAAGTATTATTCAATGCTCTTGTTTTGATTGCGTGATTCCAGAGGAACTGCTATGAGCACATGACCAATTTTTCATGAGGTTTATCAGGAGATTCAAGTACTTCGTTTTGGTTCGCATCTCTGTTGGGTTCCACCAATTTATACTAACAGGTTTAGGGTTTTATTCCCATTGCGAATTTGAAGTATGATATTCTGCTCCTGTTCAAAACAAGCGAGGTTCTCGTTGTCCTCAAGTTTGGTTCATGCTTATTATAGTCCAAAAGACTATTTGCCGCAAGGTGATTTTCACATGAGGTTTCTGGTGATTTATGATTTTTATGCTATAAAGGAATTCGTCTCAAGGTGGAGATTGTTAGAGATATGATCCGAATTATTAACTATAATGTATTTGGATTATATTACTAGTTTTCTACTAGGTTTCTTCTAACCGTTTCCTACTTGGAGTGGGAGTAGAATTAGTTTCCTAATATGATTCTGTCAGCTTTTTCCTATTAGGACTCCTTAATTTTTCCATAATATATATATATATATATATATGTGTGTATATATATATGTATATATATATATATGTATATATATATATCCCTTGTAAGCTGCACGGGAAGGGTGCGACAGCTCGATGTATTCCTCTGCTATTGTAATCATCACCTCATAGTGGTTATTGCCGATTGACGCCCGTGATTTTTCCACGTAAGGGTTTCCACGTTAAATCTGCTTTCTCGGTTATCTGGCCAATTTTCCTAACAATTTTAAAATTGAGAAAGTTATAATGACATGGACCCAATTCATCTTTTTTTTATCAGTGTGATTTTACACGGCAGTATATATATATATATATATATATATATATATATATATATATATATATATGCGCACGCGCGTGACATGGACCCAATTCTTCATTATTTTTCTAAAAAAAAGTGGGTGAAGTAAACATGCCATAATCTCCCCTTTCTGCACACGGCCACAACCGTACACACGTAAACAAACAAAACGGACTGGTGCAAGGACTAGCCAACTTAAGACACAAATCTCTTTTTTTCTGCATTCTTTCTTTCTCAGAATCATCTTCATAACTCGCTATCGCAACGCGCGTAAAAATCGATTAGTTTGACAAGAACACGCTGTCTCTTTCATTCTTTCAAAGGTTACTTAGAAAACAATAGGATACTCTCTCTGTTTCATTTTATAATTTTTTTCTAATTGATTGGGTTTATCTAAATTTATCTATTAAACAATTCATATATATATATATATATATATATATATATATATATATATATATATATTCTTCGTTCTCTTGAAACCATTCAAATGAGAACGTAAATCCAAGATATAGACTAAAGTACGTAATTTTACTCATATCAGAGTAAGCTACACACTTGAATGGTTTTAAGAGAATGAAGCACATAATTAGTCTTGAGCAGTGGTATCGTAAAAAAAAGGGCAAGTTCCACGTAGGTGGGGACGTATTGTGATTATCATCTGCTAAAACGGAAAAAAAATTAGGTGCGCGAGGGGCTCACCCCCCAGCCCCCCGCACTCCACGTCTCGGTGGCAGACATGTGCGCACTCCATGGATTGGCGCTCGGCTCCCCATCGCACACGATGGACAGATTGAAGCATCTTGCGGCACGGCCCCCCCTCGCACCCGGCTCCCAATCGCACACAGCGGCTCGCCCATCGCCCGCGTCGGCTCGCCCATCACGTGTTTTTCTCTCCCAGTGCGATCACGTCCATCGAGTCATCTCCAGATCGTATCCTCGGCCATGGCGGAAGGGTGGCGCAGCGAAGCCCTAGCCGGTGACGGCAATGGTGATATCAGTGGAGATAAACGAGCGGTAGTTCACATCGTGGTGCCCGAGGCGAAAACCGACGCGGCGAAGCCCTACCCGGCGACGTCGATGGAAGCCCTACTAGAACGCATGAACACTGCTCTATCGTCGTCGGTCCTCATGTAATTGCTACCGCTGCTCCTCGTTTGATCATGATCATCGGACCAGATGGCTGATTGGTCATCAATGGCTAGCCACTCTGAAGACCACAATACTAGACCACATGATCTCTCCCTGTTGTAGATTACATGCTTCATCTATAAATGATGTTGTTGGTGGCAATCATGGAGAAGTGGACAACAAATAACACATGTTGAATCAGTGGAGAATGAAGTACCTAATGAGGTAAAAAGTATGAGTAACAGACTTGACATAATATATATTGTTTTGTTTGTTATAGTATACATTTAATTGATAATTCATATGTACATGAGGTGGTTGATAAATCTGGACAAAAATTGATCACACCTAAAGTTGGAATGACTTTTGAATTCGAGGAAAAGGCTTATGAGATGTACAACACCTATACTGGACAAGTTGGGTTCAGTGTTAGAAAGAGCAAGACGAAGCACCTCCAAGATGGTAGTTTATGTTAGAAACATCTAGTTTGCAGTAGCTAAGGATATCGAGAAAATGAGTCATCACAAAATGATATTACAAGGACCGGTTGTGATGCTCGTATTCAGTTTAGTATCAACAAAGAGAGGGTTTGGACAGTGCAAAAAGTCGTACTGGAGCACAACCATTATCTTGCTAGTCCAAATAAATCACATAAGTTGAGGTCCTAGCGAGAAGTTACAGTGGCAGATAGAAAATTAATTGGACAGATACGACGGGCTGGAATGAAGCCAATCCAAGTTTTTGATTTCATGAAGGAGCAGTATGGAGGGGAAGACAAAATACCATTTTCTAAGTTGGATTGCTATAATGAGATTGGTCGCGAGCGCAGACAGTAGTTAGAAGCCAATGATGCACAAACATTATCTGAATATCTGAGAAATAAACAGCTATAGGATCCTACATTTTTTATGAGGTTCAAGTAGATGGTTAGTCTATCATGAATTACAAATGCTTTGGTGATCTTGTGTGCTTTGACACCACATTTCAAACCAATAAGTTTGAAATACCTTTTGCTCCGATTCTTGGCACGAACCATCACAAGCAAACAATAATTTTTAGGTGTGCACTTATATTCAATGAGACTATTGAACCATTTGTTTGGCTCTTTGAGACCTTTCTAACAACAGTGTCTAGCACCCAAGCACAATTTTCATAGATCAAGATGCGGCAATGGCAGCAACAATTGCTTATGTATTCCCAAATACAACCCATCGTCTTTGTTTGTAGCATATTTGCCTAAATACTGCTAAACATCTTGGTCATGTAATTCATGCATCGGAAAACAAGTCAGATAACCAGTTCTGGGTAGATTTCAGAAGATGTATCTACGAAGATAGGGAAGGGATTTACTCCACACAAAAATGACATGAATTGTTGGCTAAATACAACCTGAAGAATAACTTTTGGATGGAAAACCTATATGCTTGGAGGGCAAAATGGGTTGCGGTATACCATGACTCTCTTACAGCAGACATGAACTTGACCCAAAGTAGTGAAGGTATGAATAATGTCTTCAAGAAAAGATTTCATAGGAAACTGGGTCTTTCAGAACTCCTCGTAGAATGTAAGAACGTTGCAGTTAGTCTAAGGTCAAATGAGTTGGATGCTAATTTTAAGTCACGTCGAAAGACCCCAGTTTCCTACATTCCAAATCCACCTGTGTTGAAAACTGCAGTTGAATCATATACAAGGAGAATGTATTCAGAGTTTGAGAAAGAATTTAAAAAACAATTTGCATTGTCTTGTGAATTGTTGCAAGCTGCGGGGACAAACTCCACATTCTTTGTTAAGTATATGCAATCTGGTCGTGGAGCAACAGTAATATTAAATATAGAAGATTCAACCATTACGTGCTCTTGCCAGATGTTTGAATGCATAGGTATGTTTATTATTATCTTACATGTTGCTTAAATTGTATTTTATATCATTTAATATAGGTTGTTTAAACTAGCAACTATATCTTACAGGTTTATTGTGCAAACATGCTCTTAGAGTCTACAATATGAATGGCGTATACAATTTGCCATCACAATATATACTGCCTAGATGGACAAAATATGCTAAAAGTGGATTTTATATTGAAAAACCAGAAACTAAAGAGGTTGATTTGAAAACACTGGCAACACTTATATCTCGACAAGCCACATCACTTGCATTGAAGTGTTCGTCGTCAAAAGAACTTCTGAATAAATTGCAGAAAGCCATGCATGACTTCAACTTGGAAGCGGATACTTATCTAAGTGAGATGCATCAAAAATCCAATGAAATTCCTCCTATTCCAAATAAATGTGTTCGAGAACCATTAAATGGTGTAATATCATTCAAAATTCCCCAAGTAATAAAAGGTCCAAAGAAAACACGTAGTAAAAATGTTGTTGAAAAGAACACATGGAAGAAGAAGAAGAAGGGTGTCCAAAAGAATGGTTGTGACCTACCCAATACCTTTTACTTATGTGTGTAAAATTTGTTTTAAATATTTCGTTATCATATATATTGCATTGTAGGTGAAGATCTGGAACATAATAATATAGAAACAAGAGATGAACGTGCTGAGCCAAACCAAATAATTATAAGACATTAGCTATTTTCACAATTTATTCCATTACAAGCATGATTTATGAACACTTTCTTATGATATGACATAGGATTTTAATGTTGGGGCATCTTCAAACATGGATGTTTCTTTCGTTGAAGGTGGATATGCTAATTCCACGGTGCCACACATCAACCCGTCACCTTCCATATTTCAACCCAGATTACACGATATTTTAGATTTAATTTTTTGAACGAATTAGAGAGACAATCACATTTTGTTTAACACATCCATCATATTGCATATTCCAGAACAACAAACATATTGTATGTATTTCAGATAAAAAAATGTACAGATTACATAAGGATATATATGATTTTGGGTCCAAGCTCCAAAACCTCAACAAACTACTCTCATATAAAAACAATATACAAATTACAAAAGGATCTGAATTTGGATCCAAGATTTAAAGACCATACAACAAAGTACTCTCATCAAATGTACTCCTATAGAAGCTGTCAATCAAGGGAATGACATTCATCACTGGTTTGCTGACAATACCCAGCAACTATGACGCCTATCTGGTTACTGTCCATCCCAGACTTCATCTGCAAACAAAATTCCACACTCAGCATCCATCCGTAGAGTAGATACCACATTATCACCTATTTTGTTACTGTAACTTCATCCACAGACAAATTTTCACCCTCAGCATCCTGTATCTGTAGAACAGAGACCACATTATGATGTCAGTTCATTAAGTACAACAAGACACATTTTATCTTAACTCCAAAGTAATCTACTAGTGTATATGTTCCATAAGCACAAATTTTTTATCTCTATTAATTGAAAACTGAGTCATCTGACCAAAGCAAGCATTTACAAAACATAAGAATCCAAATATTGAATATGTTTTCTAGTTTTTCTGTAACAAGGTTGGAGCATATATTACTAGTTAATACAACAGAACAAAATTTCAGAACTCAATTGGACAGAAATGGATGGCTAGACAAATACATGAACGTCGAATCTATATTTATATCACCTCTTGGTAGCCCTTACAGAGCCAGCCGCCGCCGACTCTGTGGTCACCACCGATGCCCATGGCAGGCCGACGGTGAGGCAGATCCCCACCGTCCCCACCGTCACCAATAGCATCCTTGGCAATGAGAGAGGTAGAGGGGAACACTGCAGGATAAGGGATGAGGCGCGGCCGCATCGACGGGTGGGGGAGGGGCAACGGCAGTGCTTCTGTTGGATGGCAGAGGGGATGCGCTCACCACGAATCGAGTCGGGAGAAGGATAAAATGGAATCGATTCTGGAGGAGAAGAACCGACGTGGGCGATGTGTGAGCCGCCGTGTGCGATTGGAGCCGGGTACGATGGGGAGCCGAGCCACGAGACGCTTTGATCTGTCCGTCGTATGCGATGGGGAGCCGAGCGTGCGTCCACCGTCCGATCCATGGAGTGTGCACATGCCTGCCATCAGGACGTGGAGTGCGGGGGGTTGGGGATGAGCCCCTCGTGCACCTAATTTTTTTCCGCTAAAACGGCATCCTTTTGAAAATTTATGTTTCAATACAAAGTGTTTATACATGTCCTTAAGGCGAGAAAATAAATAATACTCTCTCCGTTTCATAATGTAAGATGTTTGACTTTTTTGCTTGTAATGTTTGACCATTTGTCTTATTTAAAAATTATGGAAATATCATTTATTTTGTTTGTGACTCACTATTTACTTTATTATCAAAAGAACTTTAAGCATCACTTGTCATTTTTTATATTTGTACTAAATTTTTGAATAAGACGAATGATCAAACGTTGTAACTAAAATAGTCAAATATCTTACGTCATGAAAAGAAGGTATAAATCATCGACCACCCCATATTAGATTGGTATCCACCAATGCAAGCAATTTGACAGATGCTTCCACCACAGCCATGCATGAAGACACTGCGCATTCACCAATTGAATCGGCAGCCATGCGGGTATGTAGATTCAAAACTAGTTTATTATGTAAACTAAGCGCCTGGCTAGTCTGGCATCGACTCTTGATGAAGCACCTCGCTAATCTGATGTGGTAATTAAAACCGGGTTTATTTTCATAAGAACCCCTCTAAGCATTGCATTGGATATGCATGGCCTTCTAAGTTATGCGTGGCAAACTTTTACTCTCTCCATGCCATAATATAAAACATAATTATTTTTTCTCTATTCTAGTATATAAGATGTGCATACAAGTATGCATTAACTAGCACATTTCTTTTCTCTAAATTAGTTTGTTTTAAATTTTTCACTATCAAAACATCTAACCACATTACATGCACCTAGATAATCTAAACGAGAGAGGGCGATTTAACTATTTCTTGGTCTTTATGTTAGTGATGTTAGTGGTGGTTGCACCTTATATTATGGAATAAAGAGGGTATATCATAAACCCCAGTGTTAAACCCACCTTACCTCTCTGCATTTAGGTTGTATTCTTGTACAAATTACACTGTTAGATTTTTCCTTGGTATTTGTGTTCACGCTTCTTGAATGGCTAAAATAAAATGTAATTTTCGTTACAAAAATTTCTATATAGAAGTTATTTATCTTATCTTTCTACTGTATTTTTTTAACTTTGTAATAGTTAATTTATCGTTTATATAATTAAATAGTTATCAAAAAATTAGATGATATTTCATCATGAAAAGAACGTTGCCTAAGACTGAGTTCATTTGCTTGGCTTAATAATCCAGATTCCCTCGCTCCTCTTACGCATGCATCCCAAACTGCTAAACAGTGTATTTTTAGCAAGAAAAAACTTTCTAGAGAACAGTTGCTTTAAAAATCATATCACTCTATTTTAAAAATTTTTATAGATAATAATTAATTAATAATATGTCAATCTCACGCTACGTTTTTTACATCAGTTACTTACCCCAACCAACAACGTGGCCTAATTCTCTTTCTTTCAACCTCCCAACTTCCTCGTTAATTTCTTCCTCGCTTAGACTGCCCGACGCCCGTTCCTTATTCTCATTCTCCAAAATCTGCTATGCGTAACACAAATCCGTCTGCGTTTTCACTTTTCAAGATTGGATTTAATTACTTGCTTGAAGCATTGAGTCGTAGAGGTGCACAACATGGGCCCACCTCTAGCAAGGTACCGCTTAGAAGTGGTGATGCTCTTGTCACGACGAGCCTTCATCCTCTCACAATGCGCTGCTACTACACTAGTTGCTCCCCGGCCTCATCTTCTCCCTATCTAGCTCTCAGATCTGATGAATGCCACCATGGTAACATGATTTGCACCGGCCGTCTTTTTCATCCCTGACACACGACAACATTTCAACATGTCTTTTGTGTAAGTCCTAACATTCATTTATACCGGGTGTAGACCTGACACCAAATCTCCGAAACCGATGAACGACATCCATCAACATCGGTTGTGGCACCCAGCATAAATGTGATACGCAATTTTTTTTTAAAAAAAGCTAGCCGTCTCGATTGCTCGAATCGAACTGAGCCAAACCGAGCCACCGCTAGAGGAGGCTATCACTGCCGTCACTGTACCTAGAGGTCATCTTAGTCGAGGGTGACACTAACCATGGGCAGTGGCCACCGCATCTAGTAGGGAGAAGGGAGGGGTGGGGGTTCGGTAAGAGGGAGAGGAGAGGGTTCTAGGGTGGAAGCGTACCTTCCCTAGCACGATGCCCGTCTAGAGCATTTCCTCTCAGACGCGAAGCAGTAGCTCCATCACAAGCCGTCGAGATCTGCTCCTTCATCTCCTATGACAGCTTGGTCAGGTCGTCATGGTACGTCTAAGGTTGTGTTTAGATTGAGAAAATTTTTGGAAGAAGTGTCGCATCAAATGTTTGACCGGATGTCGGAAGGGGTTTTCGGACACGAATGAAAAACAAATTTCACGGCTAGCCTAGAAACCGCGAGACGCATCTTTTGAACCTAATTAAGCCGTCATTAGCACATGCTGGTTACTGTAGCACTTATGGCTAATCATGGACTAATTAGGCTTAAAAAGATTTGTCTCGAGATTTCTCATGTAACTGTGCAATTAGTTTTTCGTTTCATCTATGCTTAATGCTCCATTTAAATATCTAAAAATTTGATGTGATGTTTTTAGGAAAAAATTTTGAGAACTAAACAAGGCCTAACCTGGACACACAAACAAAACACACACGTATGAGCTCCTCTCGTCAGAAGCAATCATACAAGCTCCAACTTCGTAGGTATGTGCAACGTTTTGGTGTATTTTACTAGTAGTATTATACTGCTAATAGAACTAATCTCGTCCATTGATTTAAAAAGGGTATTTTAGTACTTTGATTTATATTTGATTTGTTTTTATTAACTATTATATCACTTTGAATATTCTCCTAGTCTAGGTCTGCATCGTTTATTCTCTATCTCGAATCTGCATCGTCCAGAGATGGGATCGATCGGAGGCAAAAATGGGATCAATCAGGTCGGAGGGGTAAAGGACGGAGGAAGAGATGGGATCGATCGGCGCTCGAAACATCTTCAGTGCCATCTCTGTAGTTGGATCGGAATTCGATGCCCTGGATGGAGAAGCGTTTGCATTCATTCAGGTACTGGTGGGGTGCTCCAGTCACAGGACACACGGTACACATCTGGCGCGGAGGAACTTCTCCCTGCGATCACGCGGAACCATGACCCCGACGATCTCCGCACGAGCTACCGTACGGCCGCAGCGAGCAAACGAAGGCGGCGAGGTGTGCCTGGAGGCCAGCCAGGGACAGAAGATCGGCAGCCAGGAGCTTGACATGCACGAGATGGAGAGAATCCATGCCGGCCACCTACTGAATCCTGGAAGAGAGATGCGGGTTGAGACTCAGGAATCAAGAGAGGAGCCCAGCAAGCCCGCATACTGTCACATAAAAAGGATGAAATTGCCCCCTCAGAATTCTACTACACCTAAAATTGTTGGTACAGCCGTATGATAAAAATAGATCAGTGGCCTGGATTAAATTATACTACAATAAAATACACCGAAGTTGGCCACTAAACAAATATGAGCTCCTACTCCCCAAGTGCATATATGAGCCCCATGCCGAATGCAAGATCGTGTTCGTGTTCATCCACGGCCGGCTAGGTGCGAGGTGAGTTGATGTATTGTGAACATGCGTGAATGGAGAAAAGAGGAAGAGAGGAGATCGAGACAGAAAGAAATAAGATATTTGCCCATGGTTTGCTCTGTTCTGGCTTAATTTGTTAGAATTGTCTATTTGTCGTGGCACTCTCATTGTGTCGGTTCCCTTCTACGCCTGACACAAATAGGTTTGTCTGTAGATTCTTTTAATATCTGGCATAAATGAGGGTCTTATTTGTGCCGGTTTGGAAATATATCTGGCACAATTAATAATTCATACCCATTTCACTGATATTTTTATTGACACACAAATGAGGACTCTATTTGTGCTGTGTGTAAATAATATCTGAATAGTCACTCAAAATTTTTATTGCGGTTATTTGTAAGACCAGGCACAAATAGGAAAGTATTTGTGTTGGATGTTTGTGTTGGGCACGTGGTTTTTGGTCAATATATATTGGGTATTAGAAAACCATCACGGATGTCCTGGTTGTTTTATGGTAGTGTGTGAGTGTGTCTAGGATGGCGTTTAGGCCAAAGTGACGATGTCCCCTGCTTAGCAGTAATATTCCCACTCCATCTCCCATTCTCTCCTTCCTCTCACGATGGACCACATTCTCTCTCTCTATTAGAGCTAGAGGCTCCTGCATGTCTTGCATAAGACATGTTGACACTTGCGAGTGCACACTCAAATATCCAATATGTCACCCGAGCCTAGCTGGTGTCTTAGGATCCGACTCTAAGGATGCACATTGCTCATGCCCTAATTAAGTATTCATCTGCAACAAATTAAAAGTGTCTCGTTGAGCCCTTATAAGTGGTCCATGCTAAAGTGCTGTCATACCATGCAACTATACAAGTACAAGTACATGCAGGTGATGTGATAAAGAATGTTACATATCATAATTAGACATGGAAGGTCCAATTCTCTTAATTAAACTTGTAGCAAAACGGTTTACATCAAGAAAGAACACAACAATAGCAGGCAGGTGCAATGAGTGACATGTATTGCCGAAGCCGTTGGCTCATCATACCCACATGAGCCTTCTAAGCTCGCACACTTGACACAATCGTCTCGCCTCGCCGCTCTGGAAGGTCGTCGTCGCTCTCGCGGGCGCGCCATAATGGCGGCCACGGCGGCGGGATGGTCTCTAGCTGCCACGGCCACTGTTGTCGCCGTCGTCGTCGTCGCCTGCTGCGCCGCAACGGCGGCCGCGTCGTCGTCGCCGTCCTCGCAGCTGGACTGCGGCACGGTGACGTCGCTGCTGTCGGGCTGCGCGGCGTTCGTCCGGCACGGCGCCGGCCAGCTGCCCCCGGCCCCGGGCACGCCGTGCTGCGACGGGGTGGCGGGGCTGTACGCCGTGGCCGCCGACTCGTCGGACAACTGGCGGGCCGTGTGCCGGTGCACGGCGAGGCTCGTGAGGCGGCGCCACGGCCCCAGCGCGTCCGCCATCGCGCTGCTTCCCGGCCTCTGCGGCGTCGTCGGGCTCAGGCTCGGGGCCGACGCCCACAACATCATTTCCTACTGTAGAAGGTATCCAACTAAGCAACTACGTACCCAAGGGAATTTTTTTTATTTTTTAAACATTTCCAATAAATAATTTTATTACTAAACCTCGGTAAAAAATATTTTCACCGGATAAACCTTTTGACTACACCATCAACATTAGCATAGAAAACAACACTGCCACATAGGGTTTTTGGCGTGGTAGGCTTGCCCACACCATTGTCGGTAGCGTGGCAGCGTCTTGCCACGCCACCAACACTGACGTGGCCAAAAGATTCATACAGTGAAAATATTTTTTTCTGAGGTTTAGTAATAAAATTATTTATTAAAAATATTTAAAAAATAAAAAAATTCTACCCAAGATTGATTATGGAAGAAATCAAGTTTAAAAGGGATTCGTTTTTGGTTTGACAAGCATACTTGACAATGATTTTCGAAGCTGATTAGTGCGTGTTTCATCTTTTTGTTTCGATTTTGCAGCTTCTCTTGACAGCGCGGGATGGGCGAGAGCTAGTCAATCAGTAGCTAGGTACGTAGAGCTGGTACTTCAATTGATTCGTCAGCGAAGAACTATGACCAGCAATACGTACCTATCGATTGCCGGATCCGTAGAGAAAATACGTTTAATTAGGTGTGGAGTTGTCATATTTGTTGTTGGACAACAGCATGATCAAATGAATAATTTTAATTAGGTGTGATTTCTTTTCACACGGATCAATAATAATATTATAAAATTACCGATAAACTGTATAGTTTTCAATCACCTAACAATATCCACAAATTTCAATTACAACTTAAATAGCCAGGACTGCTCCAAGATTCACGCAGATATTTATTACCTTAATCCCTGTCCTTGTCCGCCCAATAGGCCGACTCTCGAGCATGCCATCGCCGCTGCCATCCTTTTTTTTTTTTTGAAAACTCATGATTTATTCCAACTTAAACACAGAGTACATGAGTGATGTTTACATTAAGAAGGGCGTTATGCAACAGAAGGCCCAAAAAGGGGCAGGTTTCAACAGATTGACTATGAAGAACATTTTGGCAAAGATAAGAGATTTGAGTAGCTGTTGCCGTAAGTCTGTCTTTGTTTGCTAGATCATGTGCGACCAAGTTTAGCTCCCTCATCATCCAGCTGATATGAATTTCACCCTCCTGTACCATCAAGCGCAGTTGGAACCAAAAAGGTAGCAGGGACCAGTTGATATGAACCAAAAAGTTTGGCAAAGCGCAGTTGCTGCCCTGCACTCGGATTTCTTTATTTCAAAAATATTTTTGGCCACGACACCAGTCTTTGTGTGGCAAAAAGCTATCACGCTAAGCTGGCTGACCATAGCAGGATAACGCTGTCACGGTAACTACTTTGCTTTCAAGATTTAGTCATAAAATTATTATTAAAATGTAAAAAAAAAATCCTCCACTCGCTGGCATGGTGAGGCTGTGGTAGCCACAGCGTACCCTCCCCTGCCCAAAAAGGCTGGCCCGCGGACGTTCGCGTGTGGATGGGTCATGGGGATCTGTTTGAGTCAGACGAGTCTATTTGTAGCTATATAAAGTCTGTCTATGTAAATATTCATACGTGGAAAGCCTCTAAATATAATATTCATATGTAGAAAATTTGTTGGTATAATATTCATGTATAAAAAGTTTGTGTGAATATTTGACCATGGTATAAAGTTTCTACACAATTTCAATTTGTTTCAAATTCATATATAAAATGTTGGGAAATTTGCAACCGTGCTATTATAATTTTACAAAGTTAGAGATATAACACTGGTATCTTAATGATATATAGAGCCCACATGAGTCAATGACACGTGGGCCAGGATGGCATATCTACGATTTCACAAAATTATAGTGACATCATGTAATTTGTAAGGTTTTTATAAACAAAATTAATATATATATATACAAAGTATCATATATATGGAATATATGTGTATTTTTTATATTTCTGTGTATAATATATTTATATATAAACTTTGCATGTATATTTTTTTTATCCATCTTTACTTTATCCCGGAATAACGAAAAAAAAGATAACTTGATCGTAGGAATTGAAACAGATACACATAAACTTGTGTTTTCATTTTTCTGATTCATGGATGTTGCCTCCCTGTCGTCTCTGTCCTCATCTTTCTCCCCAAATCAACCACCTTCTTCCTCTTTCTGCTTCCATAGATCCTTCGTCATTCTCCACCATTATGCACCCAAGATCATGCACCATTCCCTCGTCCTACCTCACCTTCTTCATTTCCAGTGGCTATTGCCAGCGGCGGAGCCAGGCCAGTTTGTCGGGGTGGGACGACCCCGACGAAATTTCTAAAATCCCTATTCCGATACATATTTATCTATATTGTGCAATAGAGATGACCCCGACGACATTTTTAACTGACTTCGTCTCTGGCTATTGCCATTAGATCACCATTGACACCTCACTAGTTCGGATTCGTCATCGCCATCTCCTCATAACCAACTAGTTTATCCTTGCCCTACCCTCCTACCGCCTTCCTTGAGCCATGCAACTCCGGTGGTGCTGCCACCCACCCTTGTCTTCTCCCCGCCGCTAATCCATTTACCACCTTTCGTCATCCCTCTACACCAAGGACGAAGCTACAACAAAATATAAGGGGTGCCACACTCACTTATTTTTAGTGTTTTAAATCAGATTTATGCTACTACGAGTATCTAAATTTAAATTGATCCTACGTATATGGTAAAAACAAATAAATTCTACTTAAATTTTTTTTGAACTAGGTTCTAACCCTAGGCACTACGTAGCTCCGCCTCTGCTCTACACCCATGCCAAAACCACCCTCTTGCCTTTCCACCCCGACCCCGACCGACCTTTACCCCAAACCTAATCTAGCGTGCTGTTGCCAACAAAAATCTCTGCTGCGATTGGTATATCTGGCTAGTGATTTCCATCAAAGAAAAATTGCCTATCTGCTACTGCTGCTTGTGAATTGCTAAAGGGTGGTGTCGATGCATACATAGATGCAGCACAGCAAGAGACAAATCAGGAAACGCTAATGCTTTGCAAATCACTACTGCTGCTACGATGTGTATTGCCGCCGGCAGGATGGTGCGACCATGACGATGACAATCGCCATCGATAGAACAGACAAAATGAATAGAGGGAAAGTGCAAACACGATAAAAATTATGTATCGATTGACTCAGATTTTTCTCTTTCCAATAGATCTTAACCCATATATATATATATGGGATGTCTGGAGCTTGGTCCCACATTGATTATATTAAGAATTATACATTATTGACCCATACAAAAGAAATTAATAAGAAAAATAAAATGCTGTATGCGAGGGTCTCCTTTCGATCCAGCATCATGGTGGTGTGGCACTTGTTCTTTAGCTTCTTTTATAAAAAGAATATTGGGGGTGCTTCACCCTGCAAACTCTAAACTCTACATCTCATCTAGTATATATGACCATGTATCCTCTTGCGTAAATCTTTTATCTCAAATAAACTCATAAATACCATGGTTAGTCACCTACAAACTGAATTCAATTAAATACAAGAGAAGAATATTCAGCTAGGCTTTGTCCAAATCAAATATCTGAATTAAAATTACCGGCTATCAATTTAATATTTAGCTAGACTTTGTCTAAATCAAATAACCAAATTAAAATAATCGGCCGTCAATTTTGATATCAATACATGCCACCAACATTAACCGACAACGAGGCACCACTCCCGGACAGCGAGGCGTCACACGGATGACGAGGCATCGCACACGAGAGGCGACGAGGCGGCATGCACAAACAACAGCGAGGGGTCTCTGCACGGGAGGTGAGGCGTGACACGAATGACGAGACGACACGCGTGGTTGGCGAGGCATCGCGCGTGGGAGGTGACGAGTCACACGGACGACGAGGGTTTTTGCATTCGACCCCCTTGCCACCCTCTGTAAGGGTGCCAAGAGGCGAAAAAGCGAAAAACCTCCCCCGACGTCAACAGCTGTCGCCGCGGCCTCCTCACCATTTGCCCCGTCGTCTATATTGCTCTTTTCAGAGGATGTTTTATATATCGCATCCTCTGGCTGGGCATGAATAGGTTAGAATTGTAATTTTTTTCAATGATACGTTGTAAATATTTTAAAAATAAAATAAAATTAAAATTAGAAAAATTCTAGAGAAGCTTGACATGGGCCCAACCCAAACGCGCATTGTGGCCCAGCCCACACCATTTTAAGTGGTACTACTCCAACATACGCGTGAGCACCCTCGTCCAAGCTCCAAACCGACCAAACGCCGCTTCTCCAGTTTCCTTCCCCACCTCTTCCTCTCGCCGCCTTCCGTTCTGCCCCCTCTTCCCTTCCGGGAATCCCTAGCCGAGCGCCCAGCGACAGCGGGAAGCCATGGCGGACGACGACTACAACGACATGGACATGGGGTTCGTTCCTCTCCGCTCCACCCCCCCCCACACACACACTCAGATACATCCTCCCTCCTCGCTCCCGCCCGTGTAATCTCGTTCCTAGGGTTTGCTGGTGTCACCCATGCGCCGGCCTGGCCATGTCGTGGACGGCGGAGGATAGGGTTTGGTCACTTCCTGGGTGGGTTGCAGACATGTTGATTCGTCTTTGGGAGCTCTCCTTTGTCGCAGTACGATAATTTTTTTTTTGTGGCGAAAGCTTCGTTTCTTCTATCTCGTGCGTAAAATCGCGTGCTTATGTGTTCGTAAAAAGGTGGATATATTGCTTTTAGATTAATGGGATGAATAAATGGTGCAGCTGCTGTCTGGTTTATGGGCAACTGGGCATAACAAAGAATCTGTTCTGATTTCTAGGTGATAGGTGTCCCTGAATTATGAGGAGACTGAAAAATTATAACGGACTCTTTTGTTTAGTGCACCCACCGTACTTCTCAAATGAGGATGCACTATGATATTTGCCTTGGTGGGGTATAATGATTGTGAACTATCTTGGCTTAATCCACATATATGTATCAATTTAGAGTCAGTGCTAACTTGTTTAACTAATGCATCAAAATGATGGATCTTTTGAACGAGCTGGTGATTTGGGTTGTGTGGTTAAAAACAAAGGATGCTTTCACTGGTGTGGTTTTTAAGTTCATGCCTAGCTTGCTGAGGCATTATAGATGATTGCACTGAACAATTCCCATCTATGTCTTTCCTGACTGTCGTGTTCCTTTCATTATTATGTTTTCTTTTCTGCTGGTATTATATGAATTTATGAACTAAACATGCTTTTTTTCCTGCAGGTATGAGGATGAGCCCCCAGAACCTGAGATTGAGGTGCAGTGCTGCTGCTTTCTCCTTTATTGCTGGAGTTAACTTTATCAGGATGAGCTATGTGTCTTATTTATTTTTTCTGAACAGGAAGGGGCTGAATTAGAGCCTGAGAATAACAACGAGGATGCTGTGGATGATGTAGTTGGGGCTGAAGTTGATGACAAGGAGCAAGAAAAGACGGCTCGTCCACGGAAAACGTCAAAGTATATGACAAAATATGAGCGTGCACGCATTCTTGGTACACGTGCCTTGCAGATAAGGTATGCTTTTGTAAAAAACACTTGATTCAGTTTATTAATTGGCAGTTAAGTTAATATGAGCTTATATCTTGTTCTGTAGCATGAATGCTCCTGTTATGGTTGAGCTTGAAGGGGAAACTGATCCGCTTGAGGTAAAGTCCCACTTTCAGTTTTTATAGACTGCACTTCTATATTTGCTCTAGCTTTTCCTATGTAGCACACAGAATGTAAGACCAGAACTTGGGGCACGTCTAAAAATTAGATAATATTTCTGTATTTGCTTTTTCGTGCTATATATTGGGCATTTATTATAGACAGTTGATGTAATTGTTACAAGGTGTTTATATATTGTACGACTACATGATGCATATAAGCAAAAAATAGATTCTGGAGTTGGTGTGACCCTGTACGGTACAACCTATTAGTTTGAAACCTAATTAC
This sequence comes from Oryza brachyantha, assembly GCF_000231095.2. Taxonomy (NCBI): domain Eukaryota; kingdom Viridiplantae; phylum Streptophyta; class Magnoliopsida; order Poales; family Poaceae; genus Oryza; species Oryza brachyantha. Next base: position 9,889,153 of record NC_023169.2, on the reverse strand, counting down.
AATACAAGAAGTATTTTGGTAGAAGTTTCATGATAATATGAGTTATGTAGATAGTGATCCTATTCTTTCTTGCTAATATGTTCAAGAAAATACAGCCTTTCTTTCTCACTCCGGAATCATGTAACTCCACCGTTTTGTTAGTTCCATTTTGCAGTTTGGCATTTATCCTGTGGTTTCATCATGTCTAGGTAGTTGACAGCTGTTTTTCATTCCACTGTGCCTACATAAGCACTTACTAGCAAAATCAGCTCTAGTAGCATGCTGCCCCCATGACTGTGAGCTCTAGTTGCGCCTTGGGTGCTAGATAGTGGGGTCTACATATTGCCATGTTTTATGAACACCATTGTGGTATCTGCTTTGCTTGTGTTCCTTGAATTTTGTGCTCATTATGTGAAAAATTGATTGCTTTTTCATTAATTTTATCTGATAATTTATCCTTGCTCCATGTTTTATTGGGTTGGAATATGATTTAAATGTGTCATACTTTTGTATAAAAACATCAAAGTAGTGTTCAACCAACATAGCTTTCCAAAGCAGAAGTAAAACAATGCTGTGGAGCCCTTTGATTTTGTTTGGTAAAGTTCCGTTGGAAAATAAGCAATGTTACTGATTATCTTCATCTGATGATTCTTCTGATGCAAGTTCAGATTGCCATGAAAGAATTGAGAGCACGCAAGATCCCTTTCACAATCAGGCGATATTTACCTGATGGAAGGTGAGATACTGAGATGACATAATCAGAAACTTTAACCAGGCAGCTCAATATTCGTTGTAGCTTGACTGTTATTTTTGTTGTTTTGAAATAGCTATGAGGACTGGGGAGTTGATGAGCTCATTGTAGAGGACTCCTGGAAACGGCAAGTTGGTGGGGGCTAAATAATGGGATACAAAACTTCATGTAGTATGGCAAAAGCTTTTAGTTTTGTGAGGCAAGTTGACGTGGTACTTTCTGCGGTGGAGGTTGATGTAATGAACTAATCTGTAGTTCTGTTATTGGCCGCATAGATCTGCTGTACACTGGAACTGTGTTATAATTGCATGGTTTCATGGACTAATTCGGATTATTGTAAGCATGCTCAGTGTCTTTACAATGGCTTTTAACAGTTGTGTTTGAACTGTTCGATACTCTGAATGACTTGCAGACTATTTTTGACTTCTGAACTATTCGATATGTTTATCGACCTATTTTGCTGACTGAATATGCCATCAATGTGAGTTTAAGGGCTCCTTTTGTTTGCTGTTGGATGAAAGGTTGAAAGATGATGAATCGATGAAAGATGAATGCGCCACATGATCAGATGAAACGACATTAAGTTGTGCCTGCATGCAAGCTCATCCGGTCAGATAGGCATGGGAAATTCTTAGGTATGGGAAATTCTGACTGTATGGGATGCAGTTTCCGCTTTGTTTCGATCGTTTTAGCCAGAAACAGATATTTTCGGAGATGGAAATGGAAACTGTAATGTTGTCAGGTAAGAGAAGCGGTAATCTATTTTTTTAATCGTTTTGTCGGAATTCTGTATTGGGTTGGAAGTTTTCAAAATTTATTAGAAGTTTCCGAAAGCCCATAAAATCCGTAGCTTGCTCAAGGCCCTATTTCTTTCAGCTTGGGATTATTATAATCCAGATTTGAGAGTAACATGAAAGAAACAAGTAACTTATTGAAGTAACTTATTATAATCTGGAGCTTAACTTATTATAATCTAATAAGCTTATTTAGGTGAGCTTTTTCCAGATTATTGGGTGAATATTACCCACCATGCCATGCCACCCCACTCTTTATTTAGACTTACAAACTCAATAATATATGCTTTAATAATCTAGGAAAAAATAACTCATAGCTTATTCTAGTACAAATTATAATAATCTAGCTTATAGTAATCTGATTCAATAATCTATATTATAATAATCTTAAACCGAAAGAAACAGGGCACAAGTCACATTGGCATAGCCGATTTGCCCGTCTAACTCAATTATCCTAAATAACTTTTCTCTCTCATCCTCTATATTTAGTAAGGTATTGTTCAATATGATGGGAGTATAAAATGACATTGTTGTGTACTTTTTTTTTGCGGGGAATATTGTCATGTACTTACCTTTTTGTTAAATATGTAATGTGGTATATTGTTGTTTTTTACTGTTTACCGATCGATATCGATGTATTTTTGTTTTGGTGGTTCTGTTTCTGGAGTTGTGACGATGTGGATGTCCTTTAGTTTCTGTCTCTACAATACAATTTTTATTTCGGAACCACAAATATCTATACTAATATAAAAAGGAGAAGTTATAATTTTTTATGACCACACTAACAAATATACACATAATTTACTTATCTATTTTTCACTGTTAGATGCAATTATCCAATGATTCGAAATGACCTGAAACATCTTTGCAATCCTACACAGGAACGTCCCCTGACTACGCGTCGTCCCCGTCCAGCGTAATGCCCGGCGCCGACTGCCCCCATCCACCGCTCCAGCCCCTCCGAACGCCCGGCGCCGATTGCCCCCATCCTCCGACGCTGCTCCCGGCCTCTGCCGACTGCGCCCATCCTCCATTCCTCCGCTGCCGCTCCCGGCCCCCGGCGCACCTGGCCGACGCCCGCCTCACTCCGGCCGGTCGCCTCCGCCCCCACCAGCCGTTGCCGCCATCTCCGTCGCCCACGTCGGACGCCACCGAGGGAGCCAGTGCGACGTCGGGGATGAACGAGCAGCAGTAGAAGAAGGAGGCCCGCGACGATGGCTACGACGAGAAGCGGTGCAAGAGGGCCGTCGACCACTCGGCCCGTCGCGCCGCCCTCGACCCCGGCGACATCTCCTTCCCGATCAAATCCGCCAAAGCGTACCTCCGCATGAACCAGGTCAGGCGCCCCCCATTGCCTCCCCCAACCCATCCTTGACTTGCTATAACCAAGCTTGCTTCGATTCGTTCCAGTACAAGCAGTGCGCGAGGCGCTGTGACGAGGCGGTGGAGAGGGGGCAGGGAGCTCCGGGCAGAGAGAAGGCTGGTCGTCAGGGCGCTCTTCTGGAAGGGGTCAACGCTGCTTAAGCTCGGCGGCCACGCTTCGGATTACAAGCCGGCGATCAGGGTGCTGCAGCAGTCGTTGGATGAGCAGTACACCAAGGCTGTGAATGTTAAGCCAGAGAGCTCCAGGAGGAAGAAGGTGGAGGAGCTGGACAAGGAAGCTGCCAAGCACCACCGAGACAAAGGTTTTGACTTTCTCTTTTCCCCTCTTGAAGAACAATTGTCATTTGGATTAAAAATTGTGTCTTGGGAGTGGAATTTGTTTAATTCCTTGTTTGGACTGTTTTTTAGAGGTTGTTTGGTGGATGATGGATGGGTCATGGGGAAAGAAGATGGGTTTGGAGTTAATTAGAAAATGTTCAGCTGATGCAAATATATAGATTGCCAAACTGTATAAACAATCGGAAGCCAATCTTAATACCATCACGTACCAAACTAAAAATCTTTGATCCCATCTCAAGTTCTCGGAACCACCAACAATCTGATCCATCTGAATCGTGCACAGTAATTGATTGCTCTGTACTGGTCGTCTGTCGCTATTGGTGTTAGTTCAATCGTCATCCACGTTGGATCAGACAATAATATTGCAATACTTGCTATTTCTACTCATGTAGCCATACACAAACTTGTTTTACTCATAGAAAAAACCAAACAACATATTTGTATACTAAAAATAATTTATGAATAAAGCGTTTATATATGTATTCTTAGATATCTAAAAGCTAAGACTGAAAAATAAACTACGGTAAAAAAATTTCAAAGTATTCAAATTTAAGGTTAAAATTTAAATTTTGGCTTATAAGCATCAGCAGAAGCGAAAATATGGCATAGGAGTTTGGCCTAAAAGGGTGACTTATGATTATTCTTAAAGAGTGCCAGTGAACAAGGTACGAGGGTATGGCTAGGCCCTGTTGTTCTGCTTATTTTTCTGCACACTTTCTTTCCATTTCTGAAAATAGTAGAGAGATGATAGGTTATGTTACATTTCTGAAAATCCCTGTTAGAGCAGCACGTTAGATTTGTGCATTGGTACATTGGATGCTGAGGAAATTGGAATCTTAATAAAACAATTTAACAATAAATTCGATTTGTGCATTGGTTTATAATGCTAATTGCTGAAAAAATTGGAAAAATGTGAATAAAGTAGAGGATGTCTGTTTACCCATTAAACCAGGGAATGACTAAGTTCTCCTTTATGGTCCATATAGGTCTTAGCGATCTTTAATCCAATAATGTGAATTTTTCTTGCTAGTAGAAGATATGCCCAAAGCCAACTTGTTATTGCAACAAAAAAAAAAAAAGGAATTGAAGATGCTCTATGGGGCATATATTGTTCTGAACTGGAAATGTTTGATCTTTGGTCACTCACTGCTTCAATACCTAGCTATGCAACCTTAACTTCGTCACTTGGATATGTATATTTGGTTGTGAATTGGTGTTTCAATATTTGAAAGCAATGCAAACTACTCTTCAATGTTTTAACATTAGACTGCGATCAATTTAAATGTTTTTACAACTATAAATATTGTCGATTGATAGTAGATGTATTTTGGTTGTAAATGTTGAGAGTATGTAGTTATGCATTTTGTCATTTTTCTCTTTTCGTGTAAGATCATACTGTAGTAGATATAATATCAAAATTTTGATTCATTTAGTTCATCTTGCAAAAAGCATGCACACATTGATATATTTACTATTACCCTGGCCCCATCTTTTCGTTTTTTATGCTTATAAACTAAAATTTGAATTGTCAACATTAAATTTGGAGTTGATTTTGAAGTTTTTTTCATATAGTTTTTTTTTTTAGCCTTGCCTTCTAGAGCACTAAGAATATATATATATATATATATATATATCCTAATTTATTTTTTATTTATAAATATGTCGTTTGGGTTTTTCAATAAAAAGCGAAAAGATGACCACATATGTGTTTGTACCACTTCATACATTTATGGAGATTTTGAAAAAGTGTATGAAAAGAATTGATATGTATTTTAGTAAATTTACATTGCCTCAATATGTACAACATTTTTTAAAAAAAATTTTGTTACTAAATATCATCACGGTAGAGTCAGCACAGGCAGTGAACTAGTGGAAATAGAAGTTTTTCTACCGTTTTCATCCTATCAGAGTTGCTCAAGCATTAAATTGTGCATGCATGCATTCAGTCCCAATGTTGCTGCATGCACTTCAACGTGTTAGAGTAGACTGGCGACTAATCGTTGGAGATTAGTGGTGGGCCGGTGGCAGCCGTCGGATGAGTCGGCAAAAAATCTTAGGACGTGTTTAGATGGTGGGATATGGGTGGACAGGGCATGATGGTCTGATTTTTAGGAGTGTTTGGTTGGTGGATGATGAGAGGATATGATAACTCAGTAGAGTTGCCCGGAGCACAGCGGCCGCCTGGATGGGATGACCACGCAGGTGTTCGTATCACCCATCACCATTCCCTCTCTCGCGTGGTAGGCGGCAACCGAGACGACGATAACCGGCGGCGGATCTGGCGAGGCGATGGAAATAGCAGCCGGCGCGGGGAGCAGCGACGATGACCGACCTAGTGCGACTGCCGGCGTGCGAGCGTAGAGCGCCGACCGATGTGGCACCAGGGGCAGCAGCTGGCGCGGGAGTTGGGGCGGCGGTTGGCGTGAGATCAGCGTCGGCGACCGGCGCGAGAGCTGGGGGGACGGTGGTCGACGCAGGAGCTTCGGCGACCGCGCTTGGGAGTTGGGGCGGCAGTCGGCGTGAGAGCTTCGGCGGCCGGCGCGGGAGCCGCAACCGACCTCGAGCGAGCGGGGCGGCGGCTGGCGCGGGACACTGGGGGCGACGGGGGCTGGACACCGGGGGCAGCGGCCGACGCGGGAGCTGGGCGACCTCGAGCGAATGGCGCGGGAGTTGGGCGTCGTCTGGCTCGGGAGAAGACGACTGGGATGACCCCCGTTTGTTCTTTTTTTTTTTCAATTTTTTTCTTTCATTTACTATTTGATTTTTTGTACTTGAATCAGTTCTCTTTTACTATATGATTTTTTTACTTGAATCAGTTTTCCTTTTCTTTTATTTACTATATGATTTTTCTTTTTTAAATTGCTTTTGGCGGTGTTTTGGGGTATTCTTACCAAAGATGATCATAACAACTATCCATCGTACCAAACAGAAAACTGGCTCAACGTATTCATCTCTTATCCCTCGAACCAAACAAAACATTGGCTAATCCCACTCGCCCAACCAAATAAAAAAATGAATGACCATATCCCTTAAAACTTGAATGACCATATCCTATCCATACTTGACCATAAACCAAACGTATCCTTAGTAAATACAAAATTTCTTTGAAACCAAATACACGAAACATAAATTTGGAGTGCTGTACAGACACACGAAAAAGGAATTGAAATGCTGGAAAACCGAAATGAACAAATGTACACCACTGATGATTTGCAAGAAACTACCACAGTACATCCATATATAGTTCATTACATGCTTCATGGTACACGTCGTAAATATTGTCGCCGGTACCACGAAACTAGAAAACAACCAGTTTGTGATGAGAAAGTGATCCTGAGCACCGTCGATCTTAAAATTATTCAACACCATGGATACGTGAATAAACCATCATGTGTGAACATATGGTGTAAGTAGGAATATTGTCTAATACTTTCCACTATTTCTTGATGCGGCGAAAAAGTCTCGATCTACGAGCGCAATGATAAGTGGAAAAAATTGTATCTCACTTCTCGTCCACTCTCATTCCTAAACCGTGATGAGTGGTACCAAACGGTTAGATATAGCATGAGAAATCTTTATAGGTTCTGAAGTCTAGAGTCGATAAGGAAATACTTTCCTAAAAAATATTTTTGTTAGGAGTGCTAACTAACTACATTAAAAACGAAACATGATAAAAATATTACCACACTTACTAAGAGGAAGGCATGGGAAACTCCTTAATACCTCTGGATAGAATGGGCTAAAATTCTATAATTATGCACTGCTCCTGGCCATCTGGCCACTCCGAATATGACACGGCCGTCCTCCACCTCCATTGAGCTGCTCCCCACCACATCCCCCGTGCTACTCCCCTCCAATTGATGTCGTAGGCTGCGTTGGGCAGTTAATGGGAGGTGGGTTAGCGAAAAACATATTACTACATAATTAATTAATTATTAATTATTCAAAAATATAAAATAGATTAATATGATTTTTTAAAACAACTTTTCTATAGAAAATTATTAAAAAAATACACCATTTAGCAGTTCGAAAAACGTGCACGCGAGAAACGAGAGAATCTATTTTGTTAACCTATATTGCCGAACACACTGCCGAACAGATCTTGTGTGTAATTCATTTATAGTCAATCCATTAGTCAATTCATACAGTAACTATCGACAAAACATCTATACTAATATATAAAAGAGGAGTTTGAATTTTAATATGGCCACCCTACTAAATATACACAGGATTTAGCAAATCAATTTTCTATCATTAGATGTACATATCCAATGATCCAAAATGTTTTGAAACGCCTCTCTTTACACCCTACAGAGGACACACCCCTTTGCCCTTAGATTATGCTCTCTCGACGTTGCAGCCGAACTAAAGCCGCGAAGCGCCACCGCCGCCCGGCGCAGGAAGTCGCCTCCGCTCGGCACAGGGCGCCGCTGCCGTCGCCCGGCGCAGGACGTCGCTGCCCCCATCCGGCGCAGCCCGTCGCCGCCCAACGCCGCCCAACGCCGCCCCCATCCGACGCAGGTGGCTGCCGCCGTCACCCGGCACAGAGCGTCATCCTTGCCCGGCCCGTGATGCCGTCCCCTCCCGGCGTAGGACACCGCCGCCGCCGCCCAACGAGCCGCCTCCGCCACGCAGCGCTTCCTGGGTCTGTCACGGTTGTTTTAAAACGAGGTATGGATACCACCCTATTCTTCAAAACTGCTAGCTTGCATATTTCTTAAGCAGCATAATATGTCTTTGATGGTGGAATCCTTCCTTCTGGGCATGTTGGTTCAACAATTGTGGACCTAATAACACTAGGAGTATACAAGATACTTAGAGATGGAAGGAAGAACAATAATAGTGAATTAGTGATGTCAATTATTCAAAATTCCGTTTCCAATCTCTCAGAAAATTGAGAGATGGATCTATTTTTTACACAATGTACTGATGCATACAAATATGCAGTTCAAGGCAGGAAACGGCTGCAGTGCTTGGCAAGTTTGGATTTGTTGAATTTTCGTGACAACTTGTTGACTTGATAAAGTTGGTACCATCAAATGGTCAAATAGTTCACTTGTCATATATCTGACTTCTTGGTTAGTTAGGTACTTAGGTGATGTAGCAGAGTATAGGCTGTTGGTTTGTGTTTACTGTCCAACGATACAACAAACCTTCTGAAATCTTTCAGCGAGAAAGAAAGAATAACTGGAAAGGAGAACAAGAGACTCCAAAATTTAGAAAAATGCAATCTTTTTCCCTCTTTGTGCGGTTTCATTTCAATTTAGCTGCAAATTTTCAGAGTAAAATTGGTAATACATGAATCATGAATAGCAAATAATACGCTATTAGTCTAAGTTGTAGATTGACACATCTTGATTTAAAGGGAGACAGCTAATTGCAGGCATGAATGACCAGTATGATCATTTCGAAAGCCCTGAAATGAGTTGTACATCATACTTTGGATTAAGCTGTCTAGCTGATCGAATAATGATGAGCTATACCTGGATGAAGTAGTGGCTACCTGAACCCAGCTCAACCTTGATGATCTGATTGTGTTCCTTATTGTAATGTGACAAAATTTAAGCACATCGAGGGCCATTCCCTCAAATATGGACACCTGAGTACAACAGTTAACTTTTTCGGGAACCATCGTTCATTAAATTTGTACTCTATGCCGTGAAGTGTCGGGCAGTCCTGGAGTTCCAAATTAGTGTGTGTACAAATGTGGTTGAGAAGGATTCAAAGGTTGGCATTGGAAGATTTTGGCCGGAACCGTTCTACCAAGTTGCGCCTTGTTTTGACCTGAGCTCCGCAAGCCTTAAGAGGTCTCTACTCTGTGCGACGGGGTTGGGTAACATAGAAGCTTGTTTATGTGGTGACGAATGCACTGGAAATGAAACAATCTGTCAATCCCATTTGTGTTGATCTTCTGCAGTCTTCGTCTGGAAATCCAGAGCATCACGACTATAAATGCTAGCTAGCAACGTCGCATTTTTGTACATCTAGATCGAATGCAAAGATATCAACCTCACCTGGATAGCAGCAGAAGATGACTATGCGAGGCATTGCTGCCGTGCTTGCAGCGACATTGGCCATCGTAGCCTTCGCCACCATTCCTGCAGGTGCGTATATTCCCATGCTCCGATGAAGTTGCCATGGTATGTGTTTGACTATTTGTCTTCTTATTTATTACTCCCTTTATGTTTTTTATATGACGTCGTTGATTTTTATGTTTATATTTAAGTACTTATAGAATTCTTGAATGGCTCCCGTTGCACTATTTGTTACGCCGTGAATTGCCGTGCAAAAGAATATCTTTTATCTGAATATATTAGCAATCTACTACAGCCAATTGGTTGGTGGACTTATTTGCCCCATTTGAGATCTCAACACGGAAATCTATAAGAACTATGTGTGCATGTACTACCTAAATACATGATTAGATGTGGATTATTTATTTATACTCTATTGCGGAATAAAAACACCGATAGAAACTGACAACTATGTTTTGTTGAAAATATATGGCTTGTTTCTAATATAGTAATTTCATCAGTAGTGTTTTAGTTTCATGACATTGATATCGGATAAATCATCTTGGAGGAAGCTTCCTACATGCTAGCTGTTTATTATTTACGGTAATCAATTTTGGTATTGGATAATAATTTCAGGAATGCAGATTTTCAATGTTCTCTGCTGTGTGATCTGGATGTCATTTTTCCAGTACGGATGCATATTAGTTATTTAGTTGTTTAAACAGTTTTAGAAACATGAACTCCCTGCAACCACCCATTGTATTAATCATGATAGGTTAGAGGTAACCCACTACACCATTCAGCTTCCATTTTCTCTTCAAAGATGATTTGGCTAACAAACTCGATATAAGGCTCCACTTACAGTATTTTTCCTAAATAAATTATTAACATAGAGGATAACTTTGTTTACAAATATGTAGTCATGGGATTATTGTTCAACTTTACTAAATTTTAGTTTTGGAGTTATGGTTAATCAACCTCAATTGTTTCCACTTTTCAAAAGTTTCGACTGGTTACCATGAAGTTCCTCCAACATATTTCGTATGTCCAGTACCAATTTACCTTCGTTATTTCTCTGTTTTATGGGAAATTAGAAAATAATGTTGCAAATGGTATACTAGAAAAGTAGAACCATATAAAAGGAGCAGCTGTCATTAGGCTGGTGAGCATCGAGATGGTGGCCAGAAAGTTTATTTATTTAGCGAACATTCGCGCGGAAGGTTTTTGCACAACCCCTTGTATTTAATTTTTTCATATAACTTATTTACTTTCTTTAGAAAGTTTATACTATTAATGTTTATACATATAAAGTTTATATATTTGACTCCAATTCGAATTATGGTTTGATTTCCAATTTTAAATCCATATATATACACACATACACACACATATATTAGAAATATATGAGAAAAGTTTACGTTTATACATTAAGATTTATATGCTTAATATTTATACATATAAAGTTTATATTCTCTTCTATTTTTTTTGTTTGACGTTGGTACACACGGAGGGAGTACATGTTAGTTAAATAAAGTGTTCGAGGGGACATTCGCTGCATAGACTCCCCGATGTTGGTAGGGACACAGTAACTAAAGTCCTTTTTTCCTTTTAACTCTGTTGTATGGTTATTTTATTCACCATAGCTTTCGAATGAATCATAATTTCAGTTGTTGCAAGTATGTGTTCTAAAGCTCAAACATATATATACCTCATGCAATTTCGGTAATTGTTGGCAATTACATGCACGGTTGCTATCACATTGGTCTAAAATTACATTTTTTTTTTACCATTTGCACTTCAGACATAAACGGCAAATCCTCTTCTTGTTCCGACCCTTCTCTCAACCAGTTTTGCATGGACCACTTCAGAATTGATGATTTCAGCATGCATTATTTAGAATATGAGTTTTCTCAATACTTTCCACATTGCCATCACGTCAGGGTTACATTTGTTTCTGATGTTATATTAGTCCAGTACTAGAAGATAATGCGCCTTTTACAGCTTAAGTTTTTGGCATAGTAATATTCATATATGTTTCCTATTAAGTAATGTATACATTCCACTATAAGACAATTAGTACAATATGTGTGTACACTGGTATGTTTGTTGACTTATAATAATAGTCTATTTACAGTTCATTCACCAAGGGATACCATACTTTTTTTATTCAATCAACTCTTAATTGGATTTGCATTTAGTATGTTAGTTTTTTTATTACTATATACCTGTTCCTTTTCTATTTTGAATCTAGAATATAATAGGTTGAAGCAAGACACAATAGTATAGAAAACGTGCATTGCACGTGCACTATTACTAGTATACTACAATGTTTCACCTGTCATACTCACACGGTGTCTTGGAGTCCGTGCTACAGCTGACTATAAATCTATAGCTCATTGTCCTTCCCTCTTCCGACTAATAGTCTGCTATTGTACCTGCTTAGAAGTCACCGTGGAAGTCACCCGGGGGGGGGGGGGGGGTTGCTAGATCCGTTACAGCATGGTCGAGGCCCCACCGTCCCAACCCTCGTCAGCTAGAGGTTTGGTTCTAATGATGGCCTCTGGCAAGAGCAAGTGGTGACGGTGGATTACAAATTGGGAGTTTTGGCCCAAAAGGAACGGTAGCGCTTGGGAATCTTTAATTAAATGTGAATGGGATTTGGAGAGGATACAATTCAAAAGGATGAGTTCATGGACTATTGAGATTTTGGATAAATTTTAAAATGGGTTTCCTTGACACTAGATGTATTTGGATCGTTAGATTTATTTCTGGAAGGAGAACTCGAAGAAAATTGCTTTGTGGGGCATTGGTTTGGAGCGGAAAAGATTTAGAAAAAGGCACCAATTAATAAGAACCAAGAAGAACAAGTTTTAAAAACTTTTCACAAAAAAATTAATCTTTGGAATTGAGTGTATTACAGACAGTTTCCTAAATACCAAAAAAAAGTTTGTTACTGCAGACGAATTTATCGTAACCCACCACAATAAAGAGTCCTAAGAATATACTTATGGTTAGTATCCTCCGAGTGTACAGAATGCTCTGGAATAAAATTAATAAGTGTATTGTCATTTTGAGCCTTTTTCTAAGATTACTCATTTTGTTGAAACTTTAATTACTTCAAATTCATCCCAAAATTAGGAAAAATAAAATGATACCGAAATTGGAGTGAGTGGTAAGGTGCTACCAGCCCGACACCTGTTAATTATGTTGGGAGGCATGTGCTTATCACAGATTCTTTGTTATTTGTCACTACATGTATAGATGGTGTTGGCTGGCATGTCAGTTTTTGGCTGTGATGATGAATGAGTAGATGTTGAGTTTGGTTTTATTTTGTGCGTGCAAAAGAAATTAATGACGTACTGATTGTCTTTTTCTAGAATGCGGAAACAAACATGTGACGTCCTTTTTTACAACAAATAATATGTGTGTAGCTAGGATATCGCTCTTTGTATGGTGGTGATGTTGTCGGGAATTGTTCTCAAAGGTTTACATCCTATCCAATATCCATACTTACATACATACGACTACAATTTTTTTTGGGCGCTTTTACGGTAGCTCCCACTTAGCGAGGAAGCAGTGTAGTAGTTAAATTAATCACCGTTGATTTTAATGAATATTTTCCTCATTTGTTTAGATAAGGTGGAGGGTCATTATAGCCATTTTAACTTAATTGGGCTGAGTTTGCTAGTAGAGAGGCCCAACACTGTTAGGATCGATGCAACACGTGAAACGCAAAAACAAAAACAAAAGTCGTACGTCATCGCCGCTTCAATCTCTGCATCAATCTTCCATTGCAGGATCGACTTGGTCCGTATAGAAGGAAATTAAGAGACAAGACGGGTGTCACGCCCAGAAATTCCTCACACGAATTTCTGAACTTAATTGTGTATTAAATCCCCGTCCAGGACCAGCCAGGGTACACAAAAAGACAATGTTGATTACATAACCATCGTTCTTAGAAACAACTGAAAATTACACTTATTCTAGCGGAAATGCAGCGGAAAGAAAAACAAAGGGGGTAGACTAGCTCCAGCGGGTACGGCTCCAGTCCACAGGCAACACTTCGACGGCGGAACAGCTCACTCCTGAGAGGCACCTCCATCGGACTCGACTTCTAGCTCTGGGGTGGGAAAGTTAAGCAAGGCTGGTATAAACCACCGTACTCAACAAGTAACACGGACAAGGGGGAAAAATAAATGATGCATAAGGATTAACAAGGACAGGGTAGGGTTAGTTGCCATAAAGCAGCAGTTAAACAAATAACGGAGATTAAAAGAACAAAGGTAATTAAGTACAGTAAAACATAAATAAATAAGCAGTTGTAAAATACCACAACACTATCCAACGTTACACCACGTTACAACAGGCCCAACCACTACTCAACGTTACACCACGTTGCAGTAGTCCCGAGTGTAAACCAATTACTCAAGTTATTAAAGGTTCACTAATCACAGTGAAGCTGGGAGCTCGCCCATAACCATGGGCACGGCTATTCGAATAGTTTATACTCTGATCAGAGGTGTACTACTGTACCCACAAGACACGACTCCACTACACTTGAACGTGCGCCGACATACCACCACGGCATACCGGAAAGGAGACCGTGATAGGACCCGTTACACAACCCTCCCTATTTAATCGTACCACACTTTAGGTTTCACCCCCTCCTTTACACCAAGTCGGGCAGTCCCCTCTTGTGCCTTGGTAGATCCGGAAGCAGGAGAAACTTTTGTTACACCACGATTGCCCGTCCATACTCCATCACGCCTACCCTTGCCTGGGTACGTCAAATAGTTCGAAGTCATGCTTCAAATCCCACCTTACCCATTTCGGCATGTGGTTAGCACTTATTTACTTCTAGGGTTTCCCGTGAATTGGTCCTTAATTGCCATGGGTGCGACTCTCAAAACCATGCACCCACAGCCCACCATTATCAATATTTTAGTTGACATTAACCCGAACCGGGTAGTGAATCATTATCTCAGCTATTCAGAACTAAGCATAATTAAATGTGATCCCATGAGCTATTTGTTCTAAGCATGGCTAAGCATTAACCTAGGCCTATCTCTAGTCAAGTTACCTCTGGTCCAGTAATGAATAAAGTTGGCTAAACAACGGCATAATAATAAGGTTTACCCGAAAATAACATAAAGTAAATACTTTAATTAAAACAATGCATATTTGAAATAATAAAGCGGGGAATTTGCAATAATGGGTTCAATATGATCAAGGATGAGTGTCACTTGCCTTGCTCGGGCCCTTGGGGAACTTCGGCGACGATCTCGAAGTAAACCGGCTCTTTGGCGGGGTCCGAATCTAAGCGACAAAGCACAAAAATAAATAAAACAGGCTAAAAAACTATTGAAACAGCAAAAGAAACTATTTTTAATGGATTCTTGATAATTTTATGAATTTAATGAAATTTGAATGGACCTAAACGGAGACTAGATGAATTACTTATGAATTTTAGAAGTTTTCTGGGTTTTTTAAGCTAAACAGAAAAGTCCTAAATCAATTATTGCGCAATTAATGGGACTGCTGACATCAGCGAGGAGAGAGGAAGCTGACGGCTGACAGGTGGGGACCACCTGTCGGTGAGAGAGAGGGGGAGGGAGAGACTGACACGCGGGCCCGGGGAGGAGAGAGAGGAAGGGAGGCGCGGGGAACGGCTGACGGGTGGGGCCCACTCGTCAGCGAGAGGAGAACAGAGAGGAGGGGAGCAGAGCGCGGCTCGGGCGGACGGCGGCGGCCGGCGGGAGCTGCGGGTGACACGGCGGCGGCGGCGCACGGCGACGGTGACGGCGACGCGACGGCGACGGCGCGACGGCGACGACGGCCGAGGCGGCGACGGCGCGACGGCGCACCCGGCAGAACAGCGGCGACATCGACTGGCGAGCGGCGAGCGCGGCACGCGCGGGCACAAGCGACGGCGGCTAGACGTCACCGACGCGAAGGCGACGACGACCGTAGCGGCCGGCGGGAGGGGCGAGCTTCGCACTCGTCCGGCGACGGCGTGCGACTCGGTGGCGGTCGGCCGTGAAGGGGAAGAGAGAGGGGAGGAGGATGGGGATGCTCACCGGCGGCGACGAGAGCGTGGACGGGTCGGCGAGATCGAGGCGAAGGTGGCGACGCGGGTGGGAGCGGGAGATCGGCAACGGCGGCGGAGATCGACGGGTGACGGCGAGGGGGCGAGACGCGGCGGCGGAGAGGTTGGAGGAGCTGCGGCGGGCGCGAGGCATCCACCGGCGACGACGAGAGCCCGGGAGAGGTTGGCGACACCGAGGCGGAGACGATGACGCGGCTAGGCGGCGACGACCGGCGACTGGTGGCGAGATTGCGCGGCGGCGGCGAACGGCGGCAGCGCGGCGGCGACTCGGGCGACGGCGGAAAGTGAGCGACGGCGCGCGGCGGCTCGGGATTTATAGGGTGGCGGCACCGGCTAGGGCGGGCGGAGGTTGGAGACCGAGTCGGGGACGACGCGGTCTCGGCGGCGGCGGTTGCGGCGGCGGCGCGGAGTCGGACTCGGCGCGGCGCGGCGCGGGCGCGGGCGCAGGCGCTGGCGGGGAGGCGGTCACTGACAGGTGGGCCCCACCTGTCAGTGGCGCGAGGGAGGAGGGAGGCGGCGCGGACTCGCGGGCGCGGGCGACGCGGCGAGCTGGGCCGGCCGAGGGGGAGTGGGCCGGCTCGGCTGGGCCGGCCCGGGAAGGAGGAGAGGAAAAAGGAAAAAGAAAAAGAAAAGGAAGGGAGGAAAATTGGACTTCGGCCCAATTTGAGAAGGAAAGGAAAAAGAAAGGAAAAATGAGGGAAAAAGGAAAACCCCACTTTTGCCGAGTTTTAAATTAATTTTTTTGATCAAATTTTATTGTTCTGCAATTTGAATTTAAATCTAGTTAATCGATTTGCGAGCCTCGATTTAATTGAATTAATTTCTTTTAGAGGGATTCTTACTGAGTTAATTAAGCCAATTGTTATTTACGGATTTCCTTTTACGGTTTAGGCTTAGGACGAAACCCCGGGCGTGACAAATCCACCCCCCTTAACAGAATCTCGTCCCCGAGATTCGGAGGAGCTGTTAAAGAGGTGCAGATAAGCAGCCTAGAGTTGGCAGAACTTACCTGGAACAAACTCGGGTGCGGCTTGAGTTTCCTTGGCTGAGACTTGGTTGACTTGGGCTTGCATGAATCCTGGTTTGTTGCGTCTTGGCTGTGGACACTCCTTGGCGAAGTGACCCGGTTTGTTGCAGTTGAAACAGACCCCTGGCTTCTGAGCTGGTGCTGTCTGGCTTGGCGATGGCAGTGCTGATAAGGGCTGTAGTTGTCCTCCATTGTTGTTGTTGTCATGGGGGTTGTATTTGCTTGGGTTGAAAGGTCGGTGTTGTCGAACAATCAGTGTCGAAGACCCCTGCTGTTGTCCAAAGTGCAAACGTGGCTTCTGGTTCTTTCCGGTGTTGACTTATTCCGCTTTTCTCTTGCGATCCATCTGGTTGCACTGGTCCTCCTGGCAGATTGCTTTGTCTACTAACTTCTCAAAGTCCGCAAAATCCCTTGAGATCAGCTGCTTGGTCAGGTCATCATCCAATCCTTCAAGAAACTTCTCTTGTCTTTCAGCATCGGTGCGCACATCTTCCGGGGCATAACGTGTAAGGCGGTTGAACTCATGGAGATACTCTGTAACTGTCATGTCCCCTTGTTGTAGATCACGAAACTCACGCTTCTTCTGTGCCACTATTCCATCCGGCACATGGGCTTTCCGAAAACTATTGCAAAACTCGTCCCAAGTGATATCTGTAGTGGCAGTTCGAGTAGCCAAAAGGTTATCCCACCAAACGGAGGCGGGTCCCATCAGTTGGTGAGTCGTGAAAGCGACCTTCTCTTGATCACTGCACTCCAAAAGATTCAGCTTCTTTTCGATTGCATGTAGCCAGTCATTTGCTTCCATCGGGTTGGTTGTGCTCGCAAACGTCGGTGGTCGAACTCGAAGAAACTCTGATAACTTTGACTGTGTTGGCGGTGGTCCTTGGTGTTGATTCTACTGCTGATTCATCAAAAGCTGCATCATCTGTTGGTGTTGTTGTTGCATCTGTTGCATCATCATGGTCATCATCTGAGCCTGGTTGGGTAGAACTTGGGCAATCGTCGGGTCCTCTTGTTTCACGGTTTTCTTGACTTCCAGTTGCTCCAATGTTGTTGCGGTTACTGTTCCTTGTGTTCACCATCTTCAGAGCAGAAGGAGAAAGCAAAGGCAGAGGAGAAAACTAAGCAAAGGGCTTTTCCTGAATTACTCGAGTGAAATTTTCTGATCTTGATTAAAACACTTAAAAGAGCACCCAACTCCTAGTGGTACAACCATAACACCCCCACTTGTCATGGTGAACCGCTAACCCCAAAACAAACCTACACACACAAAAACTACCAAGCAACGACTAAAAGACGATGCTAGGGTAACGTCTACGGCTCGAAACGGCTGCGACGACTGAAGAAGCAACGCTTGACTCTTGAACGACTTCGTCTTCATCTTGAGAGCGACGCTTGGAGTAGCGCAGACCTGACTCTTCACCTCTAGAAAAAACTTGACTCTTCGGTCTTGACACTTGATCGGCTGAAGTTGCTGATGACTGCTGCGATGAAGGCACGGGCTCGTCGGTGGGATGACACACATATAGAGAGATCAAGGTTTGAGAAGTAACTATGCTCACTAAATTTTCAAAACCAAAAGACTCGACACCTTTTTTTTTCGAAACAACTGACGACTCAAATTTTGCAATACCTAATGCATATGACAGAAGGCTCCTAGGGTTTCCATTTGGCTCATCCTACGGTCAAGATTGGCTCTGATACCAACTTTGTCACGCCCAGAAATTTACACCAAATTTCTGAACAATAGCATGCATTAAATCTCGGTCCAGGAATCAGCCCGAGTACACACTATGACAAATTAATACACAGTTCCACGACTTAAAAACAAATAAAAACAATTATCTATCGAAATGCAGCGGAAAAGGAAAACAAGACTAGACCATCTAATCTTCAGCTTCAGCTAGCGAAGACGGCTCCACACCACAGGCATTCTTGACGGCGGACTGAACCTTACTTCAACCTTCGAAACAACCTTCTTCTGACACAGGCTCTGGCACTTGCTCTGGTGGGGGAAAAATTAAGCAAGGCTGAGTACAAACCACCGTACTCAACAAGTAACACCCAAGAGAAGGGAATAATGAATGCAATAGGGTAACAAGGATAGGCTAAGGTTAAATTGCACAAAGCTACAGTGATTTAGCAAAACAGTAGATAAAATAAACTGAAATAAAAGTAAAGTAACATTTAAAATAATCATCCACTGTCCAACGTTACACCACGTTGCAACAGGCCCAAACCACTGTCGAACGTTACACCACGTAGCGACAGGGTCAACCCTCTGCCCAACGTTAAACCATGTTGCGACAGACCCAAACCACTGCCAACGTTACACCACATTGCGCAGGGTCAAACCAGTTCCAAGATTTGTAAAATTATTAAAGGGGTTCAACTAATCCCAGTGAGTCTGTCAGTTCGCCCAATAACCGCGGGCACGGCTATTCGAATAGTTTTACTCTGCAGAGGTGTACAACTTTACCCACAAGACATGGCTGCCAAGTATGTTACCATGCCCCAACGTATCACCAAGATACCTCAGTACGGAAACCATGATAAGACCTTTCACCTAACCCTCCCTAGACAATCGCACCACACTTCAGGTTTCACCCCCTCCTTTACACCAAGTCGGGCAGTCCCCTCTTGTGCCTTGGTAGATCCGAAAGCAGCAGAGGCTTTCGTTACACCACGATTGCCCGTCCATACTCCATCATGCCTACCCTTGCCTGGGTACGTCGAATAGGGACAAGCTAGATTACGAGTCTCACCGTTGCCCATTCTGGCTTGTGGTTAGTACGTGTAAGACCTTCAGGGTTTCCTGAGAACCGGTCCTTAACTGCCATGGGCACGACTCTCAAAACCATGCACCCACAGCCCACCATAAGCAATATTTTAGTTGTATTAATCCTTAACGGGATATTAATAATGATTTCAACCATTAAAGGTCTATCAAAGTGTAATAGTAATTAAATAATAATTAGTGAGCTAGTTGAACTAAGCATGGCTAAGCATTGACTAACCCTAATTCTAGTCAAATTAGCCCTGGGGATGACAATAATAAGTGGGGATCAACGGATATATTGGTAAATGCCCAATAAAGTAAATACATTTGAATACAATGCATGTTTGAATGTAAAAGCGGGGGATTTTATAAACATAGGTTCAATATGATCAAAGAAGGGTGCCACTTGCCTTGCTTAGACCCACGAGGAACTTCGGCGACGACTTCGAGAACGAACGGCGCTGCGACGGGGTCAAAACCTACGACAAACAAGGCAAAACAAACAAAACAGGCTAAAAAACTACTGAAACAGAGAAAGAAACTATTTTTAATGGATTCTTGACAATTTTATGAATTTAATGAAATTTGAATGGACCTAAACGGAGACTAGATGAATTACTTATGAATTTTAGAAGTTTTCTGGGTTTTTAACTAAACAGAAAAGTCCTAAATCAATTATTGCGCAATTAATGGGGCTGCTGACGTCAGGGAGAGAGGAAGCTGACGGCTGACAGGTGGGGACCACCTGTCGGTGAGAGAGAGGGGAAGGGAGAGACTGACACGCGGGCCCGGGGAGGAGAGAGAGGAGGAGGGGCGCGGGGAACGGCTGACGGGTGGGGCCCACTCGTCAGCGAGAGGGGAACAGAGAGGAGGGGAGCAGAGCGCGGCTCGGGCGGACGGCGGCGGCCGGCGGGAGCTACGGGTGACGCGGCGGCGGCGGCGCACGGCGACGGTGACGGCGACGGCGCGACGACGACGACCTGCGTCTGGCGACGGCGCGACGATGACGACGGCCGAGGCGGCGACGCACGGGCGCACCCGGCAGAACAGCGACGACAGCGACTGGCGAGCGGCGACTGGCGAGCGGCGAGCGCGGCACGCGCGGGCGCAAGCGACGGCGGCTAGACGTCGCCGACGCGAAGGCGACGACGACCGTAGCGGCCGGCGGGAGGGGCGAGCTTCGCACTCGTCCGGCGACGGCGTGCGACTCGGCGGCGGTCGGCCGGGAAGGGGAAGAGAGAGGGGAGGAGGATGGGGATGCTCACCGGCGGCGGCGAGAGCGCGGACGGGTCGGCGAGATCGAGGCGAAGGTGGCGACGCGGGTGGGAGCGGGAGATCGGCAACGGCGGCGGAGATCGACGGGTGACGGCGAGGGGGCGAGACGCGGCGGCGGAGAGGTTGGAGGAGCTGCGGCGGGCGCGAGGCGTCCACCGGCGACGACGAGAGCCCGGGAGAGGTTGGTGACACCGAGGCGGAGACAATGACGCGGCTAGGCGGCGACGACCGGCGACTGGTGGCGAGATTGCGCGGCGGCGGCGAACGACGGCAGTGCGGCGGCGACTCGGGCGACGGCGGAAAGTGAGCGACGGCGCGCGGCGGCTCGGGATTTATAGGGTGGCAGCACCGGCTAGGGCGGGCGGAGGTTGGAGACCGAGTCGGGGACGACGCGGTCTCGGCGGCGGCGGTTGCGGCGGCGGCGGTTGCGGCGGCGGCGCGGAGTCGGACTCGGCGCGGCGCGGCGCGGGCGCGGGCGCAGGCGCTGGCGGGGAGGCGGTCACTGACAGGTGGGCCCCACCTGTCAGTGGCGCGAGGGAGGAGTGAGGCGGCGCGGACTCGCGGGCGCGGGCGACGCGGCGAGCTGGGCCGGAGCAGCGGCCCAGGCGGGGCCGCGCACGGGGCGGGGGAAGCGGCCGGTCGGCTGGGCCGGCCGAGGGGGAGTGGGCCGGCTCGGCTGGGCCGGCCCGGGAAGGAGGAGAGGAAAAAGGAAAAAGAAAAAGAAAAGGAAGGGAGGAAAATTGGACTTCGGCCCAATTTGAGAAGGAAAGGAAAAAGAAAGGAAAAAGGAGGGAAAAAGGAAAACCCCACTTTTGCCGAGTTTTAAATTAATTTGTTTGCTCAAATTTTATTGTTCTGCAATTTGAATTTAAATCCAGTTAATCAATTTGCGAGCCTCGATTTAATTGAATTAATTTCTTTTAGAGGGATTCTTCCTGAGTTAATTAAGCCAATTGTTATTTACGGATTTCTTTTATGGTTTAGGCTTAGGACGAAACCCCGGTCGTGACATGGAGGAGGTTGAGTTGTTGGTGGAGGAGCGTTCTGTTGCCGGGGAGCTGATGTGGGAAGAGCACGCTGAGGTGGAGCGCGCTAGGACGAACCGCTGGAGAAGTTGCTGGGGTTGTAGGGACGATGTTGGCGGACAATAAAAGTTGATTATCCGTGCTGCTGATTCTGAGGATAGGGACCGGTGTGGAATCGGGGCTTTTGAGGAGGCGGCTGGTTAGACCTGAACTGGGAAGCCTTCCTCTCCTTATCCATCTGGAGGTGCTGGTCCTCTTGACGGATGGCTTTATCCACTAGCTTCTCAAAGTCAGTATAGTCGCCCGAAAGCAACTGCTTCTTCAACTCGTCATCCAAACCTCCAAGGAATTTTTCTTGTTTTTCGGCATCAGTGCAAACATCCTCAGGGGCATATCGCGCTAGGCGATTGAACTCATGAAGGTACTCTGTCACCGTCTTGGTACCTTGCTGCAAAGCGCGGAACTCACGCTTCTTCTGTGTGACTATCCCATCAGGGATATGGGCCTTGCGGAAGTTAAGACAGAATTCCGCCCAAGTCACTTCCGTGGTAGCGGTGCGGGTAACCAGAAAGTTATCCCACCAAGCAGAGGCGGGACCCATCAGTTGATGTGTGGCAAAGGAGACTTTTTCTTGGTCAGTGCACTGCAGTAGGTTGAGCTTCTTCTCGATGACATGGAGCCAATCACTTGTCTCCATGGGGTTGGTGGTGCTTGAAAAGGTTGGGGGACGAACACGGAGAAACTCTGGCAACTTGGACTGCACTGGGGGTGGTCCCTGCTGTTGCTGGTTATTCTGATTTTGATTCAAGAGCTGTTGTAGCACTTGTTGATGTTGCTGCTGTTGCTGTTGCATCTGCTGCATCATCCAAGAGAGCATCTGCGTTTGGTTAGCAAGAACCTAGGCGAGCGACGGGTTCTCTGGTGGAGGCGGTGGGGGCGGTCCTCCGGTGCTAGACTGGTCGGTGTCGCGGTTGTTGTGACGGGTGTTCACCATCTGCAGGAGCGGGAGGAACAGAAAGAGAAAGAAGAAAAAGAAACGGCTAAGCAACCAAGGGCTTTATTTAATTAGTGAACTGTAATTGTCTTGCTTAAGAAACACACTTAAAACCACACAACTCCTGGCGGTACAACCATAACCCCACTACTGCTATGGTTCACCACTAGCCCCAAGCGAAGCAAACCTAACACACCAAAACTAGCACGCAACGACTAAAACGAAGCTAAGGCGACGTCTAGGGCACGGAAGGAGAGCGACGATCGACGACAGGGGACGGATCTTCTTCCTCGTCTTCGGAGCGGCTGCTAGAGTTGCTGGGGAGACCATCTTCATCTTCACCAGAAGCGGACTCACTGCTGCTAGAGACCGAGACAACCCTGTTGCGGTTCCTTGCTGTGTTGCACGGGGAGACACCTTCCTCAGGCACTGGGGTTGGCGAAGTTGGCACCATCTGCATCAAGGGTCTTGGTTCATCCGGGGCACCGGGGTAGGACTGAACTCTGGGCGGCCCACGGGTTCGCTTCCTTGCCGTAGTGCGAAGCCTTGCACCACCGGGCTCTGGGAGTCCTTTGAGCCTGGCATTCTCCCTCTTCAATCGGTCGATCTCATCTTGCAGGCGGACGATCTGGGTGAGCTTGGCGTCGTTCAAAGCCTTGGACGCTTCATGGAGATCGTGATGCATCTGGTCAAGGCCCTACAGCACCGTGCACATCCTACCAAAGGTAGGGTCTTGCTCACTTCGGGCAGACCGAAACCTACTGACCATGGAATTGGGTCCACGACCAGGGTGATACCGGTAAGCCGAATGACGAAACGTCAGGTCATGCCTGGCCCTGAGCGTTGTCATCAGACTGTAAGCAGCTTCCTGGCAGGCATGCTCATGAGAACCTCCAGCTCCTTCTGCTTCCAAGTTAGGGAGAAAACCAGGGATCCCATGCAACTCCAATCTGACTCGGTGGGGAAACTCGCCTTCAAGAGGGTGAATCGTAGTGTACTCCGGCTCGTAGGGGTATCCTGCCGTGAACGAGACTCTTGCCAACTCTGCCACGAATCCGGCCATCCCGTTTCCACGATGGTACAAAGGGTGGTCAGCCATCTAAAGAGTACATGGATTTGGAATCAATAGATGCAAAATTTTATTTCAAGATAAATAAATCATAGAAGAAACAAAGTAAATAAAGTTTTACCCGTAAATCGATTTACTCACGCTTTTCAACCAAAGGGGTTTTGTCTTTTTAAATCACTCACGCTTTTGAAAAACGCTAACCCATTTTCAAAGCACTCTAACTTTCGCAAACTATGCACAAACATGAAAAGCAGAGGGCTCTTAGGGTTTCCATTGGGCTGATCCTACGGTCAAAGGTGGCTCTGATACCAACTTGTCACGCCCAGAAATTCCTCACACGAATTTCTGAACTTAATTGTGTATTAAATCCCTGTCCAGGATCAGCCAGGGTACACAAAAAGACAATGTTGATTACATAACCATCGTTCTTAGAAACAACTGAAAATTACACTTATTCTAGCGGAAAGAAAAACAAAGGGGGTAGACTAGCTCCAGCGGGTACGGCTCCAGTCCACAGGCAACACTTCGACGGCGGAACAGCTCACTCCTGAGAGGCACCTCCATCGGACTCGACTTCTAGCTCTGGGGTGGGAAAGTTAAGCAAGGCTGAGTACAAACCACCGTACTCAACAAGTAACACGGACAAGGGGGAAAAATAAATGATGCATAAGGATTAACAAGGACAGGCTAGGGTTAGTTGCCATAAAGCAGCAGTTAAACAAATAACGGAGATTAAAAGAACAAAGGTAATTAAGTACAGTAAAACATAAATAAATAAGCAGTTGTAAAATACCACAACACTGTCCAACGTTACACCACGTTGCAACAGGCCCAACCACTACTCAACGTTACACCACGTTGCAGTAGTCCCGAGTGTAAACCAATTACTCAAGTTATTAAAGGTTCACTAATCACAGTGAAGCTGGGAGCTCGCCTGTAACCGTGGGCACGGCTATTCGAATAGTTTATACTCTGATCAGAGGTGTACTACTGTACCCACAAGACACGACTCCACTACACTTGAACGTGCGCCGACATACCACCACGGCATACCGGAAAGGAGACCGTGATAGGACCCGTTACACAACCCTCCCTATTTAATCGTACCACACTTCAGGTTTCACCCCCTCCTTTACACCAAGTCGGGCAGTCCCCTCTTGTGCCTTGGTAGATCCGGAAGCAGGAGAAGCTTTCGTTACACCACGATTGCCCGTCCATACTCCATCACGCCTACCCTTGCCTGGGTACGTCAAATAGTTCGAAGTCATGCTTCAAATCTCACCTTACCCATTTCGGCATGTGGTTAGCACTTATTTACTTCCAGGGTTTTCCCGTGAACCGGTCCTTAATTGCCATGGGTGCGACTCTCAAAACCATGCACCCACAGCCCACCATTATCAATATTTTAGTTGACATTAACCCGAACCGGGTAGTGAATCATTATCTCAGCTATTCAGAACTAAGCATAATTAAATGTGATCCCATGAGCTATTTGTTCTAAGCATGGCTAAGCATTAACCTAGGCCTATCTCTAGTCAAGTTACCCCTGGTCCAGTAATGAATAAAGTTGGCTAAACAACGGCATAATAATAAGGTTTACCCGAAAATAACATAAAGTAAATACTTTAATTAAAACAATGCATATTTGAAATAATAAAGCGGGGAATTTGCAATAATGGGTTCAATATGATCAAGGATGAGTGTCACTTGCCTTGCTCGGGCCCTTGGGGAACTTCGGCGACGATCTCGAAGTAAACCGGCTCTTCGGCGGGGTCCGAATCTAAGCGACAAAGCACAAAAATAAATAAAACAGGCACAAACTCTATTGAAACAGCAAAAAAAACTATTTTTAATGGATTCTTGATAATTTTATGAATTTAATGAAATTTGAATGGACCTAAACGGAGACTAGATGAATTACTTATGAATTTTAGAAGTTTTCTGGGTTTTTTAAGCTAAACAGAAAAGTCCTAAATCAATTATTGCGCAATTAATGGGGCTGCTGACGTCAGCGAGGAGAGAGGAAGCTGACGGCTGACAGGTGGGGACCACCTGTCGGTGAGAGAGAGGGGGAGGGAGAGACTGACACGCGGGCCCGGGGAGGAGAGAGAGGAAGGGAGGCGCGGGGAACGGCTGACGGGTGGGGCCCACTCGTCAGCGAGAGGGAATAGAGAGGAGGGGAGCAGAGCGCGGCTCGGGCGGCCGGCGGCGGCCGGCGGGAGCTGCGGGTGACGCGGCGGCGGCGGCGCACGGCGACGGTGACGGCGACGCGACGGCGACGGCGCGACGACAACGACCGGCGTCCGGCGACGGCGCGACGGCGACGACGGCCGAGGCGGCGATGCACGGGCGCAACCCGGCAGAGCAGCGGCGACGGCTGGCACGGCGGCGACTAGCGAGCGGCGAGCGCGGGCACGCGCGAGCGTAGGCGACGGCAGCTAGACGTCGGCGACGCGAAGGCGACGACGACCGTAGCGGCCGGCGGCGAGGGCGAGCTTCGCACCCGTCCGGCGACGGTGTGCGACTCGGCGGCGGTCGGCCGGGAAGGTTGAGAGAGAGGGGAGGAGGATGGGGATGCTCACCGGCGGCGGCGAGAGCGCGGACGGGTCGGCGAGATCGAGGCGAAGGTGGCGACGCGGGTTGGAGCGGGAGATCGGCAGCGGCGGCGGAGATTGACGAGCGGCGACGAGGGGGCGAGACGCGGCGGCGGAGAGGTCGGAGGAGCTGCGACGCGTCCACCGGCGACGACGAGAGCCCGAGAAAGGTTGGTGACACTGAGGCGGAGGCGATGACGTCGCTAGGCGGCGACGACCGGCAACTGGCGGCGAGATTGCGCGGCGGCGGCGAACGGCGACTCGAGCGACGACGGAAAGTGAGCGACGGCGCGCGGCGGCTCGGGATTTATAGGGTGGCGGCACCGGCTAGGGCGGGCGGAGGTTGGAGACCGAGTCGGGGACGACGCGGTCTCGGCGGCGGCGGTTGCGGCGGCGGTGGTTGCGGCGGTGGCGCGGAGTCGGACTCGGCGCGGGGACGGCGCGGCGCGGGCTGGCGCGGAGGCGGCGAACGGTCACTGACAGGTGGGCCCCACCTGTCAGTGGCGCGAGAGAGGAGGGAGGCGGCGCAGACTCGCGGCGCGGGAGCTGGGCCGAACGGTGGCCTAGGCGGGGCGCACGCGGGCGGAGGGAAGCGGCCGGCGCGGCTGGGCCGGCCGAGCGGGAAGATGGGCTGGCTCGGCTGGGCCGGCCCGGGAAGGAAGAAAAAGGAAAAGAAAAGAGAAAAAGAAAAAGAAAAAGGAGGGAGGAAAATTGGACTTCGGTCCAATTTGAGAAGGAAGGGAAAAAAGAAAGGAAAAAGGAGGGAAAAAGGAAAACCCCACTTTTGCCGAGTTTTAAATTAAATTTGTTTGGTCGAATTTTATACTTCTGCAATTTGAATTTAAATCCAGTTAATCGATTTGCGAGCCTCGATTTAATTGAATTAGGTTCTTTTAGAGGGATTCTTCCTGAGTTAATTAAGCCAATTGTTATTTACGAATTTCTTTTTTACGGTTTAGGCTTAGGACGAAACTCCGGGCGTGACAACGAGGAAGGCCGAAAGCGGCTTGGCTGAATCCAGAAAAGAGGCAGCACGAAATAGCCAGGAGGAGGAAAGAGATCGTTGAGCACGAGGAAATTGATTCGACACGATCAGCATACGTAATTAGCGCATGGTTAGCTCCATTCAACCATGTTCGGTTAAGCTTTCTCTCCTCTGGAACGTCAGGTGCAGCCCTGCCTATGATATATTTACGTGGAATAACTCCTCTACGGTAGATGTGGCCAATCACACGCCGGCCGCCGCTGCCGTCGCAAATCATCATTACTCGCTGCTAATCATGTATCCTTTGTTAGCTATTTATTTATCACGATGACATGGATTTTTTTTCCAATAATAACCTTCTACTACACTACTACACGATCTAACAACCACAATATTAACTCATCTTGACCGTTGGATGAACTGCATTGGACGACTAACTTAAAGATACACTTTAAGGTACACTAGAAAAAATCCTTTTTATAGATTTTCGAGGCTCAAGGTTTGATTCGTAATTTCCATTCATCATTCTCTTTTCTTGAGCCTTTTTAAGGGGTTATGCATTTATGTGGTGTTATGCATTTAGATGATCCGTTAGAAATGCTTTAGCCTAGTGAATCTGGGCTGGCTAGCAATGACGACACTTTTTGGACGAAACGCGAGCACACCGTAGCTAATCCGGCGAGAAGAGAAAAGCAGAGTGAACAACGAGAGTTTTTGTGCAGCGTTCGAACAGCTTGCTGCATTTTCTGATTGCTCGCATATATAGCGGAAAATACAACGGAAATATATTGACTGCAAATACATATCCAATTTATGGAGCATATGATAGCTAGTACGTACATCCATGAATCATAAATACAATGACAAAACAAGACACATACCCAAGACGAGAATATATATACTATTTATTTGGTTCCCGTATATATACTTAGAAAAACCCTATGGAAATACCTCGATAATAGATCGAATACCTAACACGGGACTAATCTTATACTCGGTGAACCCTGCCTCCGTGAATATCTTGCACCACTCGTCCTCGCCCCTCTCCTTCCCTGGTGTGAGAAGCGAGACAATCAGTCGAATAGTTGTTGGGTTCCCTGGCACACTGCCTGGGAAGAAGATCCAACCACAACATCTATGACGATGATCTTCCCTCCTGCGTCTCTGGAAGGGATCGCTTCCTTGCATCGTTTCAGTATCTTTATGCAGTCCTCGTCGTTCCAATCATGTAGCACAAACTGTAATCAAGGTTCAAACAAGAATGAACGTTAAATCTAGTGCTAGTTTAATTAGCCCGCTACCGAAATACCCTCCGAGTTTTTAAACAGGCCGGTGACATTGTTGAGTTTTGGACATAACGATTAACCATTCGTGTTATTCAAAAATTTAGTTCAAATGTAAAATGTATTAGTCAATCTTAAAGTATTTTTAGTAATAAAACAAATTATAACAAAATAAATAATACTTATATTCTCTCTAAGTTTTATAATATCTGACTTTCAAGCCTTGCTTATATCTATATTCCTGTAAAGTTGGTGAATTTGCCAACTACCCCGTCAACAACTGCCTCCACTTTTTTTCTAAGTGGGACCTATGTATCAAATCACTTTTATTAATTTTACTTTAATAATATATTAATGATTTTTTAATAAAATTCCATTATGACATATAGAAATCCTCTATCCTACCACTAGGTGTGTATATATAAATAAACTATATGCATTGATCAATGGATAGATATAGATAGGACTAGAAAATATTAAATATGAAATGAAGTAATTTTTAATAAGATAAATTATCAAACATCATATACGCCAATGATATCATCTATTTAAAAATTAGATGGAGGGGGTATTGTTAACGCCAGAATTTGGAAATTGCCGTTCGAGATTAAACTGTGATTAAGAACCGAATCAGACAGGAACCAAGGCAATCGGATAGAAGACCAGGCGGAATACGACTCGGAATCAGCCGATGGAGTCTGGATCGGATAAGAAATAGAGTCCGATTGGATCTAGAATATTACAGATAGATTTGGGGATAGTCAGAGTCCATGTAATTTAATCTTATCTGTTAATTAGAGTTAGTTTAGATTTTTCCTTTATCTCTAAGAGAGTTAGAGTCTGATCGGGACTTTTGTGTTAGAGATAGAATCTAAATAGTAGTTTGTTATTTCTTTTTATCTACTAAGAGTTGTATGTCTTGTCTAACACGGGCTAGCGTCTACCTGAGGGTATAAAAATATATGTCCAGGGTCTTTGTAAATCATCTACATCATAATTTAGATCAACTACTTTCGACGCATCGCCACCCTCTTCCGAGGTTTCAACTCCAGCGGAACTTGGCACCTGACGTGGGGCTGCATCGCTTCGATCTCCGGTGGAAGGGTAAGTCCATCGTTCCGCTGGGCCACGGTAATTGCAAGGCTAGATTAGAACTGTCTCGGTTCGGTGCGATCTTCTAATCTAGTTGTGTGATTGCTAGTTATCGTATCAGTTTTAACTTAGATC
Source organism: Oryza brachyantha (assembly GCF_000231095.2). NCBI lineage: Eukaryota > Viridiplantae > Streptophyta > Magnoliopsida > Poales > Poaceae > Oryza > Oryza brachyantha. Next base: position 9,859,529 of record NC_023169.2, on the reverse strand, counting down.
ACTTTCGTGTTTTGAGTTGATCTAGTTGACCATTTGGGCGAATTACATTGGTTTGATATTTGCTATTTGACACATTCAATCTAGTACTGTCTCGGTTAGGTCCGATCTAGTAGATAAGTTATCGGAGTACCAGCCGATAAGTCCGATCTAGTACATTGGTTTATATCAGATTGATGTATCTTGCTCATAGTTTTATCGGAGTACCAGCCGATAAGTTATCCATCATCAACTCATCGGCTTGATAGCAATCTAGATCTATTTAGTATCTAATCTGAAATTGCTAGGCGTAATCTTGAACTGTCTCGATTGGGTTCGAACTTCTGTGATTATTCTTAATAATCTGGGCTAGATATTTTATAGATCTTAGTCATTTGTCAGCCATTTATAGCTGATGATCTTTGCCGATCTACATGTTCATTATATTTACATCAATAAAGCAGCCGATTGCCTTACTGCATTATCTTTATACCAATCGACTTGATTCTATTAGATCGGTAGTTATTTATGTTGCATCGGTTTATGAGGATTGCATGTTAATTGGTTTTGGCCAATCGCAACACATGATCCATTGTTTATTCCAAGTAATTCGTCGGTTTATTTATTAGTCTTATTAATCTTCATGTTTCCTATAATCATATCATGCTCGACTGCATACTGTCTTGGTTAAGTCTAATCTCTACACGTCTAGTTCCATCTGGTTTTAGGGGCTCGTCCGATCGACTAAGATTAATAAGTAATTTGGCGGGCTACGCTGGTCTAATATTTAATTTAACTCTATTTCTATCAAGTTTCTAGCCAATTCAACCTTTATATAGCTGATTGTTTATCCTATCGGCTAATCATTGCAGCATCAATATCTGATCAGCTGGATATTCAGTTACTTTTCGGCCCGATAGCCGATTGGCTTGTTTTATTCTTTATCTTCTCAGTTGCAGGATTAAATTGACTGGTACGCCCGCGCATCTTCTAATATTTAGGTCTTGGATTAGAGCGTTCTTAAGATTGACTCTCAGGTCTTCGTGTATGACGTGTCAACGTTCACATTTTGACGTCAACAGGTATATAAAAAGTCTTGAATCAATAGTTCGTTGACTGTGCAAACTGTGTTTTTTTGCACAGGTGTTAAGTTGGCAAAATAAATCTTTTTGCTAGTCACATCGAACGTTTGACTAGGTGTCGAAAGGGGATTTTGGACACACGAATGAAAACATGTATTTCATAGCTTGTCTGGAAACCACGAGACGATTCTTTTGAGTCTAATTAATCTATCATTAGCACATTCGAGTTACTGTAGTGCTTATGGATAATCATGGACTAATTATACTCTAAAGATTCATCTCATGATTTTCCCCATAACTTTGTAATTAGTTTTTTGTTTCATCTGTGTTTAATGCTTCATTTAGATGTCGAAAGATTTGATGTTATGTTTTTGAAAAAAAATTTGTGGAACTAAACATGACGGCCCTTCTTACATGTGTGCTAATGACAGATTAATTAGACTCAAAAGATTTGTCTCGTGGTTTTTAGGTGAGGTATGTAATTTGTTTTTTTATTTATGTCCGAAAACCCTTACAGACATCCGGTCAAACGTCCAATATGACACCTAAAAATTTTTTTCCCACGAATTAAACGGGCCACTGACCTTAAGCAGGAGTGCATCAGCCCGGGGGATGAATTCCATCATATCGCCAGCAACAAACTGAACAGCATCGCCATGATCAGACGCAACGGAATCGATCACGTGCGGAAGGTCCAGCACGCTGCACTTGATATGCGGGAATGCGGCGGCCACCGTCCTCGCCGCCCCGCCGGTGCCTCCCGCGACGTCCACCAGCGAGGTGATCTTGTCGAACACCTGGCTCGCACCATGGATGGCCATGTCCATGATGAACCGAGAGTCGGCCGCCATGGCGTCGTTGAAGAACGCGCCGAGCTCCGGAGAACGGCCGCAGACGCTCCAAAACCCCGCGCCGTACGCCATCTCGAAAGACATCTCCTCCTGGCCGCTCTTGAGCCACTCCGCCATGCCGATGGCCGGCGTCACGCAGAGCGGTGAGAGGAGGGCGAGCACGAACGGCAGAAGGCTCCTGCAGCTGGCGCCGCCGCCGTCGCCGGTGGTGACGAGCAGGGACGACACGGGCGTGAGGCTGTAGTAGCCGCCGCCGCTGCCAGCGCTGTCGACGTCGGCCTGCGCAAAGACGCCCGAGGCGACCAGCACCCGCATCACGCGGCGCAGGTAGGGGAGCTTGCTTGGGCCGAGGGACAGCGCGGCGTGCAGGTCGTCCAAGGAGGTGCGGCCGCCGGCGCGGTGGATGGCGTCGGCGACGCCGAGCTTGGCAGCGCACCCTAGGGCCATCGAGTTGAGGTAGCCCAGGCTGTGGTGCATCAGCTCCGTGCTGGCTTGCAGCAGCTGCTCCTGAGCGAGCTTCGCATGGCCACCGTCTTGCTGCTTTTGCTGCATTGCCATGACTAGTGCGTTAACTCAGATCTCATACTTATGGGTTATATATATACTACTTCCTCAGCTTCGTTTTACTTAGGATTTATTTTAGGTAACCTCGTATGATTTTGTTATACTAAACCGTTACTATATGTAGTAGAAATTTTGTAAAGGTAAAATTAAAACTAAAACATATAACTCTGAGATAAAATTATCTGTTATATATTATTTTAAAATAGATAAATTGATAAATATATCTTACCAAAGTTTGGAATAAAATATTTAATATACTTATAAAATACATAGTTAGATATAAATTTTACTACACCACTGCTACTACAAGTAAAATGTACCGTAACATTGCCGTTTACTCAATTCTATTAATTCATAGACTTGTGTTCGATAAAAAATACATAATTATTGATAAGTATAAAGCTCACCTAGTTGCCAAAGATTTTAAACAGAGATATGGTTTAGATTACGAAGACACCTTTAGTCCAATAGTTAAAGCTTCTATAAATCAGAATAATTCTATCAATAGTTATGTCTATAGGTTGGAGTTCTAGACAGTTAGATGTTCAGAATGCCTATTTACATGTGTATTTAGAGGAGGAGGTGTATATGCCGTAGCAACTTGAATTTGAGGACCCTATCAAGCCACAGTATGTTCGTAAACTTGACAAAACTTTATATGGGTTGAAACAAGCTGCAAGGGCTTGGTTTGCCAGGTTAAATAACAAATTAGTTAAACTTGGCTTTACTGCTTCCAAGGCTGATACATCATTTTTTAGTTTATGTCGATGACATAATTGTGGGTAGTTCTTCATAAAGGGCAACTAGTGCCTTACTTAAGGATTGAAACAAGAGTTTGCTCTTAAAGACCTTGGGGAGTTGAACTATTTTCTTGGCATTGAGATAAACAAGTTACAAAAAAGGTATTGTTTTGACCCAAGACAGTATGCCACAGATCTGTTAAAGAAGATTAACATGTCAAACTGTAAACCAGTTGCCACTCCCTTGTTAGTAAGTAAAATATTGTCCCTTCGTGAAGGTACTTTGTTAGGTCTGGAAGATGCAAATCGTTATAGGAGTATAGTTGGGGCTCTACAATATTTAACTCTAACTAGATTTGATATTTTTTTAGTAATAAAGTATGTCAGTTTCTTTATTCTCCCACTACTGGGCGATTGTTAAAAGAATCTTGAGATATATCAGACAAAATGGGTCTTAGAACATACATATCCGAATCTATCATTGTTAGTGGTTACTCTGATGTAGATTGGGCTGGTAATATAGATGATAGGAGATCAATTGATGGCTTTGCAATCTTTTTGGGGGACAAACCTAGTATCTTAGAGTGCTAGAAAACAATCTACAGTGCCTAGGTCTAGTAGACTAGTACAGAGTCTAAGTATAAAGATATAGCTAATGCAATAGCAAAAATTATATGGGTACAAACTTTGCTTGCTAAACTTGGAGTAAAATGTTCTCAAGCAGCCAAATTTTAGTGTGATAATTTGGGAGCCAAGTATTTAATCACTTCAGAAAAAAGGGTAAGTCGTAAACTTCTTGAAATTGATTTTGTTGCATCCGAAGATCAAGTGACAGATGGATTATATTTACAAAGCCTTTATCAGTTAGGTTAATGGATAACTGTAAAATTAAGCAATCTCAACCTAGCATGGTTGTGACAGAGACAGTGTGTTAACAGAATATGGTTAAGTAGAACCGTAGCTTCAGGGAACAGAATATAAGTCACGTCAAATAATGATCTCATGTTAGTGATGTGTGATAATGATCTTATGCTGCTATCTAGAAGAGTTAGTTAGGTTTGATTGCTATCGTTTATCAGAAAGACTAAAGAACGGCATTCCGTTCGGATGGGATTGTTAAATGACTTTGCTAATGATTTTATCGACGCCGGACTGTTGTATACCTTTTTTTTAATTATCCCGTCCAGCGGGATGTCGTGCTCTAGTCGTGCTCATCGTTTATACCTGAAACTCCTGTAAATCAACACTAGGTCTAGATGTACTCAGCCGGGGCTCTTCCAGCTATCTATATATATATATATATATATATATATATATATATATATATATATATATATATATATATATATATATATATATATATATATATATATATATATATTAACGCTTAAGCAACGCACAGAGCTAGTGCGATTGTTTCCTCCAAAATATTGACAGACCGAAATTGCAATAGGCACGTACAGTCACCTATGGCAATATTGCTGACTAATGATTGCTCGAATAGTCAGCCTTGCTCAACGTAGGGATGGACATACGTTGGCCACGCATAATCCGTGACTGACTTTAGTTTAACTAAATAAACTAAACTAAGTTTTTTTTTATCCCTAGACCGACACGTATCCATCATTAACTCAACCAACTATCAGTGAGCATTGCCACTAATCAGTGATAACGTGACCTCGTATCTGTCGATTAATTGACCACTCACTCACCTCTACAGAAGGCAAGAGTTAATTAATCGATGTCCGGGATATAGAAATAAAACAAAATAAAAAATAATGAATCCACATCGATCGGATGCTTAATTATTGCCGTCGTTGTGCTGGCTGCTCGTTGCTCTATGCCTCTAAGCCTCTAACCCTGTTACTGCATCGGTCCCACGATAAGTTTATTTTTAGTTTTTAGATATAATATTTTAATTTTTCGTTTTATTGAAACTTTTTTACGATTAATATTTTTATTGTTACTGGATAATAATATGAATAGTACTTTATGCGTGACTAAATTTTAAGTTTTTTTACAAATTTTCTAAATAAGATAAATGATCAAAATGTTGGACACATAAATAAAAAATAAAGTTATTATGAAATTGAGATAGTAGTATCACACCATCGCTGTCACCGTGGAGGAAGAAAAGTCAGGTGCCCACACTGTACACCTCAAAGATCCATTTGTGATGTCTTCTGTTGACGTTGAAAATGACAATCAACGGTCACACACGTAACCCTGGGAATCAATCTTAGACCATTCTAGTGCAGGACCTAATTCTTAGAAATACTAGGCGTGCCAGTCAGTTTGATCCTATAACTGTCAAGATAATCATGGAAAACAGTTAACCCTGAAATCGCTATCGGCTGGATAGACTAGACTAGACGATCGGCTTTGCAGGAATTTTATGATATTAATTATAAATACGGCTAATCGGTTAAGTCACAAGCAGGATAAATACTAGATAAGCCAACCAACGAGTCAATCTTAAAAGATCGGACTCAACCGAGACAGTCTTAAGATTAATCGGCCGATCGGACTGCTACAACATTTATCATCCGCTAAATTGTCAGCCGATGTAAAACTAAACATGGAATTCACATAGTAAACTAGAATGCTACACTAATTACTCACATAAAACAATATCAACCAAAGACATGTATGCCCATACCAGATCTAGAAGATCGAACCTAATCGAGACAGTACAGATCTAAGCATAACCACGCATGACATCAGATAAATATTATAACACGTGAGTAATAAGATAGCAAAGCAGCGTAATTCACCAACTAATCTATTAAACTCAACCGATCGGACAAATCTCCATAGACAGATCGCACCAAATACATAGATCAGACATAACCAAGACAGTATGCTATCTCGCACGATATAACCACAGAAATGTGAAGACCAGTAAGATTAATAAACCGATCAAGGAACTACTTAAGATAACGCTAGCTAGAACTCCAGCAGTAGGCCCTCGCAAACCCTCAATCCAATCTGATACCATGAACCAAGCAAACCTAATTGATCGGACCGAACCGAGACAAAATTAGATCAGCAAGACTCACGCGAACAGATTAGACAGAAGAACTTACGAGAACTTGATCGAGAACTACCATTACCTCAAACCAAAACAGATTAAAACAATGATAGAACACAGCTCGCCGATCAACTAAACAGAAGATCGGATACATCCGAGACAGTTCTGCCTTAATTGATCGATGGGTTTTGACGAGCTAGAACTTACATTGCGAAGCTGACAAATCCCGCGCCGAAAGCTCAAGCAAGTCAAAGATATCTTACAAAGACCCTGGGCACCTATATTTATAGCCCCGGGAAATAACTAACCGGATAAGAATCCGCTAATAACTAAGTTTACATTATTCGGACTCTAATTAAATAACATAACCCTAGACAAACTTCAAGATAAATCCTAACTAATTTATAAGGACTCATGGTTAAATACCGAATCTATCTCCAATTTTTAGGCCCAATCGGACTCTCATTCTTGTCCGATTGGAACTCTATCGGCTGCAACCCTTTTGCGTCCAGCGTATTCGGACTCTAATTAAATAACAGAACCCTAAACAGACTTCAAGATAAATCCTAACTAATTTACACGGACTCACGGTTAAATACCGAATCTATCTCCAATTTTCAGGCCCAATCGAACTCCCATTCTTGTCCGATTCGAACTCTATCGGCTACAACCCTTTTGCGTCCAGCTCCCTGTTCCCAGCCGATTCAAGCTTTCTTGTTCGATTCGGTTTTTAACCATGTTTCAATCAATAACGCTTATTTGCCAAAATCCGGCGTTAACACATGCCCCCCCAATTTCAGAATAATTCATTGTTCCGAAATTTACTCTTTTGTAACCGACTTCCACCATCGGCTCGCTGGTGTAACGGTTCATCCCAACGGATCCCCTGTTTTGGCGCACTGTGCCAACGGTTACTTTCTGCCTGCTCCTGTTATAAATTCCCATTTCGCTTCGGCGTTCAACATTTTCACTTTCGCGCTCTTCCTACTCCCCACACCCTTGCACTCTGCACTCCCTGCTCGGGGCTACACTTCCCCGCCGTTGTTCCACGGAGCAGCGCTAATCAACCTGCTGCGCCCGCTGGAGGCCACATCTCCCCGCCATCGTTCCGCAGAGAAGCACCAGTCGACCCGCTGCGTCGAGCATCCTCTACCAGCAATGGCCTCCACGAGCTCATCACCAGACACTCCGTATGAGGTCCCAGAGGTAAATTCTCATTCCTACCGTATTTCCGCTTTCCGCCCTTGAATGCTCTGTTTTCTTGATCCTAGGGTTCACTGTTGGCGAATTTTCTTTGTACCATGCCTTTAATCGGCCTGTTAGCTGATTCCTCTTTCGCATTGTTTTCTTTTTCAGCAACTTAGAACCCAAATTATGATTCCTAGCCCAAACCCTAAGTTTTACTTTCTCGCGCCGATGGGCAACCCTGATCCCACAGAAATCATCTGCTCTGAAGCCAATCGGATCCCCTTTAAGAATACGAGGCTCAATACTTCCGATTGGACCCAATCTTTTAGATCCTTCCCTACTCCCTTAACCGGTTGGAGAGATTGGTATAATTGGCTCTATAAGACTTATGGCACCCAGTGGGACGAGCTAGGCGTTGGCCACTGCATAGTGCTAAGTTTGTTTGAAATGGAAAATGATGAGCCTTTGCTACTGCCACCTCTTACTTTTGGTCCGACGCCTTGAACGCATTTATATTCGGCCATGGTATACTCACCCCCACTCTCATGGATGTCGTCATGTTGACTGGCATGAACATCATGGCGCCCATGAATCCTCTAAACTTGAAGGGCACCTTCCAACATCGGCTGCAGACCAAGGGCGTCGGAGGCTGGTCAGGATACATATCCTCCCACTGTAGGGATTCTGGGAGTGCCGATCATAGGGAACATAGCGCTTTCCTAAATCTCTAGTTAGAGCGTTTTGTGTTCTACGGGCAAACTCTAGGCCCTACCACCAACTTCGAGAACATGGCAGAATGCTTAGTCGATGGAGATCCCATCCCTCTCGGCCAATACCTGCTTGGAGCAGTCCACCAGATGCTTCACCAAGTGACCTCCAAGCTATCGGCTGGCCAGCTAGTTGGACATATCGCTGGCACATGGTGGTTTCTTCAGCTATGGCTGCGCCTCTACCTTTCTAAGGTTCTGGAATTATCGGCTTTCCATCAGCGTAGCTTCCCTTCATTGTCTTTCCTAGAGACAGAGTCGGCCGAAAGCCGGAGATGTATGTCCTATGGGGAAGTGGTATCTACCTTCCCAAGCCATCGGATGTCGGCTACCCGATTGGCACACATCTTCAAGATCTGTTACCTGGGACCCGATCCTAATGCGCAAACTTGGTTTGCCTATCCGGATTTTCAAGACTACGAAGTTCCGAGCATCCTTCGGCTGGATGAAGTGCACACCGATAAATGCTCCTTGGAGAACTCCTTTGCTTGTACGCCAGGCTTACTGCCGGTGAGCTTTCACGCCGGTCGATCAGCCAGCCCGTCTTACGAATTCTATCACCCGGCCCTGGCAGCCCGTCAGCTAGGATGCGGTCAATTATTGGCCGACCTATTCTTTCTTGGCAAGATTGAGATGATAGGCCATATAGCTTTGGCATTAGAATTTGATAGTCTCGAAAATAACCGAAGCTATCCCATTCGGGTCAATGGTCTCCTTTTCTTTTGGAAACACGGTGTTAGACCTCTACATCTGCTGGTGGGAAGAACTGCACCAACATTTGTTTTCAGCTGCTGTTGGCTTTTTCTGTAATCGGATTGATTCCGATTATGAGTATTCTGACTCCTAGGTAATTCTTTATGTTAATCTCATATCCTTACTTTTGACATATTATCCCCATGGCTACTAATTCTTCTTTTACAGCCTACTGTCGCAGTCCCCGCTATCAGCAGAAGTGGCAAGCCGATCAAGAATTCTTCGTCGGCTCTTCCTTCTTTGGGCCACAAAGCGCCTTCCCCCAGTGAGTACATCAAGAAACTTTCGGGGCCACCAAGTCTGGCTAAGAGGCTTCTCAGGACACGAAAGTTACTTTGGCCCCAAGGAAGAAGAAGGCCAAAACGATGGCAGTAGCTCTACCGGTCCCTGCCACATCGGCCGATTTGGATGCTGCCATTAATGCTGCTACCGAGGAGGTTTCTGACACCGAGGTTCGTCAACAGGTGATTGCCTGTCTTTTCCCTTCTCTGCGGGTAACTGCCTTTTTAATCACCTTTTTACGACTCTATTCTATCCACTGCCCTACTAACTTTGTTTCTAGCAGACCTCCGTTAAATCGCCGGCCGATGACACCCCAGCACCATCTACTACCACGGACCCAGCTCCTGCTGCTGTTGTACCACCGGCGCCACTGAGTCTGACCTCTCCTACCAGCCTGTCTCCGAGATCTGGCAAGAGGCGAAAGAGGGTGGCTCATCGGTCTCCCAGGCCAGCTACCACCTATGCACAAGTATGTGTCCGATGATGCTTCTTTTGTCTGGTTTTTATGTCCTCGGCTAACGTTCTATTTCCTTGTGACAGTCTCCCGATGCTTCCAGTTCGCCGACTCCTCCAGCCGATGCCGATCCTACTCCAGTACCCAATCCAGAAGGAGTTCCTCTGCCTGCTAGTGCACTTATCCCATCGGCCGATGCTGCTTCCGTGGCCCATGTGATTTTCTTCAGCTTATCCCTTTGCTCATCTTATGCCCTGGCTCACCTGTCGTCTCCGTTTCAGGACTTAGGTGATTTCTTCTCTTTCGACGTCGGCCAATACTTGGGTCCCTCTGAAGCCGTCGCCGATGAGCCTGTTGATCTGCCGGCCGACCTTCAAGCACAACTTCAAGATATCCTAGCCCGATTGGACTACCCAATCGACACGCTGATCAACGATGCCAGGTCGATTAGATCCAGAATCGAAGAAATCCAAGATCGGCTTCCTGACGACCTGGTGGAAGCTATAGCTCCTACGGGTTACATCGAATCTCATTGGATCCCTGTGCTCCGGGCACGGCAAAGGATCACCGATCGTGTTTCCCAGGCTGTCGCTCAGGCGCGGGTTCAAGCAGACCGAGAACAGGCCGTAGCCAAGAAGGCCAAACTAGACGAACTCCAATCGGCTGTGCCGGGCATATCGACTTGCATTGAAAGGTTGCAGAAGGAAAAGGCCGATCTGGAGGTGCAGCTGGCCAAAGTCACTGAGAGCTTACTGGCCGAGGAATAGAGGCTGGCAGATCTTTCATCGGCCGTGGCTGCTCAAGAAGATGTTTTGAAGTCTGCCGTTCAAACCGCCCTATGCATCCGCCGATCCCTAAAGGCAGTTCCTGGCACTGACGCTGATGATCTGAAGATCATCCAAAACGCTAATGACGTTCGCTTGCGTGCGGTTGCCGCCCTTAAGAAACACTTGGGCTTGTAATTCCTTGATCTTACTTTTGTGATCGCCTTATCAGCATGACTTGATATTTCTATTGGCTTCCTGGCAACTTTTGCCTTGGTTGATACAACTTCTGTTTGTTATAACATGACTTTTGTTCTATGTGGATTTGTGATGATTTTAGTCTAAGGGCGATGTATTGACATCAGCCATCTTGAGGCGGTACTTGATTGTATCGGCTTTCACATTAATCGGCTTTGGCTGATCACGTGTTTATCCATACGCTCGGGATGTATTTCTTTAGGTATTTGCCGTTTAGAGCTCTCCCGAACACTTCTCCATCCAATCCCTCTAGCATATATGCGTTTCTCGGGGCGCACTTGTCAATCCGAAAAGGGCCTTCCCAATTCGGTGACCACTTGCCGAAGACGTTATCTCTAGATTCGATCGGCAAAACCAGCTTCCATACCAATTCTCCTTCTTCGAAAGTTTTCGTCTTGACTTTCTTGTTGTAGTGTCTTGATACTCGAGCCTTGTTTTCTTTTATTTTCTGTAGCGCCCTTAACCGGGATTAGGGGACTTCTTCTGACTCATCCATCATGAGATTGTAGTATTCATCGGCCGTCAACTGGTCCTGCAACATCAATCTTCTGGAGCCGATGTTATTTTCCTATGGGAGTACTGCCTCATGCCCATATACTAGCTGATAGGGTGGGACTTGGATGGATCCATGACACACCATCCGATAAGCCCAGAGCGAATCGGCTAGCGAGGTATGCCATCTCCTAGGCTGCTCGGCTATCTTTCTTTTTATTAACTTGATCAAACTTTTGTTTGAAGCTTCTGCCTGTCCATTAGCTTGAGTGTAGTAAGGAGATGAGTTGAGTAGTTTAATTCCCATATCGGCGACGAATTGTTGGAACTCTTCCGAGATAAATACCGATCCTTGGTCTGTGGTTATTGTCTGGGGAATCCCGAACCGGTATATGATGTGCTCCTTTATAAAATTTATCACGTCGGTTGAAGTTACTCTTTTGAGTGGTATGGCTTCGATCCACTTGGTAAAATAATCTGTGGCCGCCAGTATGAACTTATGCCCTTTGCTTGACGAGGGAAATATCTGTCCGATCATGTCGATGCCCCAGCCTCTGAACGGCCAAGGTTTGATGATCGGATTCATAGCTGATGCCGGAGATCTCTGTATGTTCCTGAAATTTTGACAATCTTGACAGCTCTTGTAGTATGTAAAACAGTCTTCTAGCATAGTCGGCCAATAGTACCCCACTCTCCGCAGCAACCACTTCATCTTGTAGGCCGATTGATGAGTACCGCATATGCCATCATGTACTTCGCACATTACCACTTTGGCTTCCTCTTTGTCTAGGCATCTCAGCAGCACGTCATCAATCGTCCTGTAATACAGCAGATCTTCGAGCAGTGCAAATTTGAGCGCTTTGTACCTAATTTTCCGGTTGGCCGATGACGATGGGTCCTTTAGATAGTCGATAATCTCTCGTCTCCAGTCATCGGCTTCTGCGCATAATATGCTTGCTCCTTCTTTCAGTTCTGTTTGCGTTATTTCTGCTTCGGTTTCTGCATTCGTCGGCCGGTAGCCTGACGCCCCTTGGGTGAGGGAGTTTGCTTCAATATTCTGCTCTCAAGGATTGTGAGTCAATGTGATTTGCTTGAAATCCCCAAGTAGTTCCTTAGCCGCTTCGTGATAGGTCCCGAGGACGTCGTCTCTACACTCATACTCCCCAGATAGTTGTTTGATTATCAACTGGGAGTCCCCCATGACTTCCACCGCTTCGGCACCTATCTCCTTTAGCAGTTCCAATCCCTTGATTAGTGCTTCATACTTGGCCTGGTTGTTGGTCCGATACGGCTTGATTGTATATGCAAACTCAAAGCAAGCCCCCCGAGGCGAGACTATCATCAGGCCGATGCCGCACCCATGTCTGCAGACCGATTCGTCGAAGAATACTGTCCAAGGTACAATTTCGACGTAATCGGCTTCCTTGTGATGTTCGACTATGAAGTCGGCCATTACCTGTCCCTTTATCGCTTTGGCCGACTTGTATTTCAATTCGTATTCTGTTAATGCCAGAATCCATTTACCCATCCTCCCTTTTAGGACCGGCGCCGATAATATATATTTTATCACATCGGCTTTGCACACGACTGTGCATTCGGCTGCTAGTAGGTAGTGTCTTAGCTTGGTGCATGAAAAGTACAAGCACAGGCATAGTCTTTCGACTTCTGGGTATCTGGTTTCGGCATCTAACAATTTTCTGCTCAATTAATATACCACCCTTTCTTTACCGTCTACTTCTTGGATAAGTACCGAGCTGATAGTCTTCTGATCAGCCGACAAATAAAGTTTGAAGGGTACCCCTTTTTGGGTGGCATAATAACTGGAGGGTTTTTCAGGTATTCCTTGATCTTGTCGAACGCCCTCTGGTGACTCTCCCCCCACGAGAATTCTTGATTGGCTTTTAATTTCAGCAAAGGAGAGAAAGGTTCGATTCTCCTGGATAGGTTTGATATGTATCTCCGGATGAAATTAATCTTGCCGATCAAGGATTGTAATTTTGTCTTATTTTCCGGTGGTCGTGTGTCATTTATCCCTTGGAGACATCCCTGGGTTATCTCCATTTCTTTCTCGTGCACCATGAACCCTAGTAATTCTCTGGCCGAGACAGCGAAGGCACACCTGGTAGGATTCATCTTCAACCCATATTGCCTTGTTCTTTCCAATACGCGTCGCAGGTTGCCTAGGTGTTCATCCACTGTTTCGGACTTGACCACGACATCGTCTATGTAGATCTCTACCAGGAAGCCGATTAAATCATGGAAGATGTAATTCATGGCTCTCTGGTAGGTTGCTCCGGCACTCTTAAGTCCGAACGTCATGACGACCCATTCGAACAAACCGATTGCCCCTGGGCATCTAAAAGCTGTTTTGTGGATGTCTTCTTCTGCCATGAATATCTGATTGTAACCGGCGTTGCCATCCATGAAACTTATCATCTTGTGCCCTGAGGCTACGTCTACTAGCTGATCGGCCACCGGCATTGGGTATTCATCCTTGGGAGTTGCCTTGTTCAGATCTGTGTAATCCACGTAGACCCACAGCTTGCCGTTTTTCTTGAGCACTGGGACGATGTTGGATACCCACTCTACATACCGACAAGGCCGGATGAACTTGGCATCGTATAATCTTGTGATCTCTGCCTTGATCGGTTCATACATGTCAGGTTTGAATCTTCTTGGTGGTTGCTTGAAGGGCCGATAGCCTGGTTTAATCGGCAGCCGATGTTCGACAATCGATCGGCTCAATCTTGGCATCTCATGATATTCCCATGCAAAACAATCCACATACTCTTTCAATAATTTTATTAACTCTTCCCGGAATTCCGGGGTCAAATTTGCACTTATATATGTTGGCCTTGGGCTGTCTCCAGGTCCTATGTCTATTTCCTTTAGCTTGTCGGCCGACATAAACCCCTGGCCTAGTTTGTCATCTAAGTCATCTACCGCTCCGGTTAAGGTATTTACTAGGACTCCTGATTGCGTATCGGCTGGATCCCGGTGTACAATACGCTCAGAAATTCCCCCGACCAAGGTTTCCTGGAGATGCACTCATAGCCTTCTGCCTCCCAGGTGGGAAGGTCTGTTGTGGCTATGTTCACCGACCGATCGGCTGGAATCGTCTCCACTTGATCGCCGTGCCACTGTGTCAGGCTTTGATGCATGGTGGAGGGAATGCAGCAGTTAGCGTGGATCCAATCCCGGCCGAGTAGCAGACTGTAGGATCCTTTTCCGTCAATGACGAAGAACGTGGTCGGCAGTGTTTTGCTTCCGACCGTGACTTCCACGTTGAGGCATCCCTTGGCTTCTGAAGAGTTGCCCCCGAAGTCTTTGAGCATCATGTTGGTCTTGATAAGATCTTCGGGGATTTTGCCCAACTTTCTATAGGTGGAGTATGGCATTAAATTCACCACTGCGCCGCCATCAACTAACATCTTTGCCATCGGCTTTCCATCGACGTGCCCCTGGAAATAGAGCGGTCGAAGGTGCCGATGGTCTTTTTCTGCCGGCTTCTCGAAGACAGCTGGTTGTGAGGGTAGCACCAACTGGGCTGTTGCCTCTTATACCTCGTCATCAGACCAATCGACCCTGAATTCCGCTGGTAGAATAACTACCATGCTTACATCGGACGATGGTTTGTGGACCTCTGACTTGACGCGCCATTCTTTTCGTGTCCTCTTGGGCGCCGGCGACTGCTCCTTGTCTTGCTGCTGTTGAAGCTCGCGTTGGCGAAGTTGTTACAGTCGCCTTTTCTAGTTTTTAGTGAACAAACGGCTGGGGCACCACTGATTAGGCCTCATCGGTGGCAGCTGTTCTTGATCGTCGTAGTACTAGCCGATCTCTTCCTCGTCGTAACCTGCATGGCCTTGTTCGCGAGGGCCCAGCCTGTCGTGTATTTAACATGTGGTGTCGTGGTGGCGTATTTGGCTTCCTGGAGCGTGGTTGCCGGCTGGTGTAGCTTTGCTCTTCGGGGTTACATTCCGGGCAGTCCTCTCTTGATGGCAGCCATATCTTTTCTTCCCAGCAGTATTGGAAGAACGGGCAATCCCAATGATCATCATATCGGGATGGCCCGTCGTGCCTTTGGTTTCTTTCGAACCGCCGATGGTACCTGTTCATCATTGAGGTGGATGTGATGTCATTGGTACCTGGACACCTCCTTGAGCCGCTGCTTGACCCGTAGCCGTACTCGGGGTGAACCATGTTGACGGGAAACGGATGCCCATCTATTTTCATCGGCTTTTTGGTTTCCTCGAACTTGATGCGACCCTGCTCGACTGCCATTTGGATTTGTCGACGGAAGATCTGGCAATCATTCGTGTGGTGGGAGATGGAGTTATGCCACTTGCAGTATTTCTTCTTTTTCAATCCTCAGCCGATGGTATGACATGTCCAGCCGGCAGCTGGATATGCTTCTCTTGTAGCAGGAGGTCGAAGATTTTGTCGGCCTTGTTGACGTCGAAGTCAAACTTCTCTATCTCTTTTGTCCCTTTTACCCAAGGGTAGTTCACCGGCTTCTTTTTCCTGGTCCATTCTGCTAGCCCTATGTCGGATTCTTCGACGCCAGAGTCTGATGATTCTTTCGCCAGGTAAGCGATGCGGCGCTGGAATTTGTCTTTCCTGGCCTCTTGGTATCGGATCTCATGGGCCAACACCTTCTGCACGAGATGGGCTAAACTTTCGAACTCTTGTGCCGAGAATTTTTCCCTGATCTGGCCGAGCAGTCCTTGAAAGGCTAGTTCGGTGAGCTGTTGGTCACTTAAGTTGAGCCGATAGCATCGGCTCCTCACGTTGCGGAACCTCTGGACATAGTCGTGGACCAACTCCTCCATCTTCTGCCTGACCGTAGTGAGATTGGTCAGTGTCATCTCCTGCACTCCCGTGAAGAAATATTTATGGAATTGTTTTTCAAGATCGGTCCAGTTCCTGACCGAATTCGGAGGTAGGGACGAGAACCAGGTGAAAGCCGATCCAAACAGTGAGAGCGGGAAGAAGCGTACTTTGAGTGCATCTTCAGCCGATGCTTCGCCACACTGAGCCAGGAATCGGCTGACATGTTCGATGGTTGATGTGCCATCCTGCCCTGAGAACTTGGAAAAATCTGGTACCCCTGTACCGGTGAGGTAACGGCACCCTCTCAAACCATTCTGGGTATGGGCGTCGATACATGGTCGTCTGCTCCCTTGGCCTCAGGCCGAAGCGTTCCTGCATGACCTCTGCTATATGATCCGTCCACTCTTCATCTCTGAATTGTGCTCTTGGCATTGGGTCCGGTTGACGGAACTGATTTTCATACATCGGCTCTTGCCGATGGGGCCACGCCATGGGTGGCTAATACTGTTGGTTGTCCCGGTAATAGGGGCCTGCGTGGCGAGTGTTTCTTGGCGGAGTCCTCTCCTGATAGGGTTGTCTTGGTCTTTCTGGGATCTCCTCCAAGTGCACACAGGGATTATGCGGTATCGGCTCGTCCTCCCTTGGGTCTATTTCGTCCCTGAACTACCGATACTTTGGCCTTTCCCCATCTGGGAAATACCTGGGGCCCCTTTGGTGTGATTCTCCATTGGGAGCTCCATCAGCCACCTGCCGGATTAGTCCCGACAAGGTGTTTACCAGTACTCCCGATTGGTTAATGAGAGCATGGTGTACTGCCAAATCTACCATGTCCTGTAGATTAGGCTGGTTCTCTAGGGGAGGGTTGCTACCACCTCCTTTCTCTGTGTCGGCCCCTTTGCCTGTGTCACCTCCTTTCCGACGATCTAAACTCGGCGTCGGAAGTTGAGATTTCTATACCGGACCACCTCGAGACATGCTGAAGGACTGCATGCACAACTTTTAAAACTTGTCCAAGTGATGCTGCACCAGGGCCCATTGTTCGTTGGTGAGGCTCTCCTAGGTGATGGGGAGGATGTTCTCCGCGCTGACTTCCTTCGCGGCCATTGCTTACTGCTGTTGTCTTGTCTCGATGTACGCTTGACTGACTTGAGCTAGGTTCTTGACACGGGTCCCACTGGGCGTGCCAAAAATGTATTGACGCTGAATATGACAATCAACGGTCACACACGTAGGCCTAGGAATCAATCTTAGACCATTCCAGTGCAGGACCTAATTCTTAAAAATACTGGGTGTGCCAGTCAGTTTGATCCGGTAACTGACAAGATAATCATGGAAAACAGTTAACCCTGAAATTGCTATCGGCTGGATAGCCAATACCGTCCCAGGACCCTAACCGATAGACTAGACGATCAGCTTTATAGGAATTTTATGATATTAATTATAAATACGGCTAATCGGCTAAGTCACAAGCAGGATAAATACTAGATAAGCCAACCAGCGAGTCAATCTTAAAAGATCGGACTCAACCGAGACAGACTTAAGATTAATCGGCCGATCGGACTGCTCCAACATTTATCATCTGCTAAATTGTCAGCCGATGTAAAACTAAACATGGAATTCATATAGTAAACTGGAATGCTACACTAATTACTCGCATAAAACAATATCAACCAACGACATGTATGCCCATACATGATCTAGAAGATCGAACCTAATCGAAACAGTACAGATCTAAGCATAACCACGCATAACATCAGATAAATATTATAGCACATGAGTAATAAGATAGCAAAGCAATGTAATTCACCAACTAATCTATTAAACTCAACCGATCGGACAAATCTCTATAGACAGATCGCACCAAATATATAGATTGGACCTAACCGAGACAGTATGCTACTCGGCACGATATAACCACAAAAACGTGAAGACCAGTAAGATTAATAAACCGATCAAGAAACTACTTAAGATAACGCTAGCTAGAACTCCAGCAGTAGGCTCTCGCAAACCCTCAATCCAATCTGATAACATGAAACAAGCAAACCTAATTGATCGGACTAAACCGAGACAGAATTAGATCAGCAAGACTCATGCAAACAGATTAGACAGAAGAATTTACGAGAACTTGATCGAAAACTACCATTACCTCAAACCAAAACAGATTAAAACAACGATAGAACTCAGCCCGCCGATCAACTAAACAGAAGATCGGATACATCCGAGACAGTTCTGCCTTAATTGATCGACGGGTTTTGACGAGCTTGAACTTATATTACGAACCTGACAAATCCCGCGCCAAAAGCTCAAGCAAGTCGAAGATTTAAGGCGATGCGCCAAGTTAAATTGATCGAGAGATATCTTACAAAGACCCTGGGCATCTATATTTATAGCCCCGGGAATAACTAACCGGATAAGAATCCGCTAATAACTAAGTTCACATTATTCGGACTCTAATTAAATAACAGAACCCTAAACAAACTTCAAGATAAATCCTAACTAATTTACACGGACTCATGGTTAAATGCCGAATCTATCTCCAATTTTCAGGCCCAATCGGACTCCTATTCTTCTCCAATTCGAACTCTGTCGGCTGCAACCCTTTTGCGTCCAGCGTATTCAGACTCTAATTAAATAACAGAACCCTAAACAAACTTCAAGATAAATCCTAACTAATTTACACGGACCCACGGTTAAATACGGAATCTATCTCTAATTTTCAGGTCCAATCGGACTCCCATTCTTGTCCGATTCGAACTCTATCAGCTGCAACCCTTTTGCGTCTAGCTCCCTGTTCCCAGCCGATTCAAGCTTCCTCGTCCGATTCGGTTTTTAACCATGTTTCAATCAATAACGCTTATTTGCCAAAATCCGGCGTAACACTTCCATATGAAGGTCTCCGTACGCACGCATTTTTCCAGCAAGTAACTAGCAATTATTTTCTTTTTACGGACAATCTTATCTTTTTTTTTATGCTTGTAAGTCAAAATTTAAATTTCTAAACTTAAATTTAGAGTTGATTTGGGGCTTTTTTTCAACGTATTTTATTTTACAATCTTGTCTTTTAGATCGTTAAGAATATGTATATAATTTTTTATGTACAAATTATTTTTCGTTTTTAAATGTGTTGTTTGGCCTTTTTTTTCGAGACAATCACACCCTTACTCTAGGAATGTGCATGCACAAGAAATTTTAAATTTGTCGCTGCCAAAAGATAAAGATGTCGTGTTAGTCATCCCCTGACGTATAGGTATGAATTAACATGCAACAATTTATGTGCCAGTACTACGTTTTCTTGATATACTCCACCGGACAGCCAGCGTGTGATTGATCACATTGTGAAGACAGAACTCCATTTGATGACCAAAAGGCAGTCATACGCTGCCGCCCCCGATCTTTTCGTTTATAGTTATTCTTAATTATAAACCAAAATTGTTCTAAAAATAATTATAAACCAAATTTAAATATTCAATATTTAATTAGAAATTGATTTAGAGATTTTTTTTCATCATAGTTTATTTTTCAGCATTAATTTTTATATCACTAAAAACATGTATATGATAGTTTTATCCACAAATTATCTTCATTTCTAGATATGTCGTTTGATTCTTTTTACTGAAAAGATAAACAGTCGCCCCATAATAATCACCTTTAGGATGCCTTCCTCCCCATCCAGTTTCAGTGGTTGGACAGTCGCCCCATAATAATCAACCTTAGGATGTCTTCCTCCTCATTAAGTTTCAGTGGTTGGACAAATCGTCCAGGCTTCAGAAGTTTCGGGTGTGGTGATACTTCGTCGTAGGGACTGCTGCATGCATCAGGAACCGTCCTAGAAGCTTTTGGATTCTTTCGGTGTTGATTAGGACTGTTTGTCGTGTTGATTAGCTAGGACTGTTTATGACTACTAAACAGCAAACTGCTATAATAATATGATAAGAATTTGATATAAAACCCTCTTTTCGCTTAATGTTTTTGATTTCACGGCTTATTTTCTAGCTTTTGCTTTTAGATTGTTAAAAATGCGTATAAAAAATTTTATTTATAAGCTAATTTTTATTTGTAAATATACCGTTCGGTAATCACGCCCATATACTTCGGAACTCTGAGCCTCGGACCGTTAGATCAACATAATGGCGTTCAGGCAATGAAACGGCAAAGACGTAAGCAACAGGTTCAGCAAGAATTAATTAATATTGGTGACCCAAGAGGCCAGTATCATGGTGATGACAAATGGTATGGTTGGACATGTGTATACGAATATTTGGAGATTCATAATTTAATCATGCCTAGCTGCTGTAATTCGGATGAGACTAGTTCGGTGGCTTTGTTCACGAGTTGCAAGCACCAACCTGCAAATTTAATGTGGCTGACGCTTCTGCACTGTATGAAGGCTGCAGTTTTGGTAGGTGGGGTTGTGACTTTGGAGGCTTCATTGATGAACGACGTGAGAGGGACGGCACGGCAGATTCATGGTTTTGTAGATGGAGGCGACGGAAGCTGGTAGTAGCAGCGTAGACGGCCGAGCTGGGAAATGGCAGGGGCTCGGCAGTCTAAAGCCAAATAGGAGAATAAAGTCCAAGATTAAACCGGTTTATTTTAGGGCGCGATACATGATGAAGGGAGCACAATATAACATAGTACAATAGTGCTACGACGTACGTGAACCCTGCCTGGGCAACATAATTAAAGCTGGGAACTAATAATACGAGTACAACTCAAGATAAAGATCGAGAGTGTGCTAAATGTTTATTTTCGGCCATAACAACCAGAACCGAACCGATGCTGACACTTGGTGAAGGCCATTAAACTGGTGCAACAGCGGTCGCAATTGTCTCGCGATACGCAGACATTCCCTCCTCACTGTTAGGAGCATTGTACCAATCGCGTAGCGGCGGTGCAGTGGTCTGGATGGGAAATCTGTTGTACAAACGATGCTGCGTAATGAAGTGTGGATCCCTGTTGTTCGGCCTGAAATTATACAGAGCACAGGCCACCTGGATAATATGCTTCCGGGTGTGAGGCTCTCGAAAATATGGCATACCCCGTAGAATTTTTCTATAGATTTTTCATTATTCTGAAGACATGTTCAATTGTAGTGCGTAGGGACGAGTGTAGATAGTTAAACTTCTCGTGACGGCCACGCGGAGGCAGCGCGTTTGGACCATTGAACTGCTCCATATGATACCGATGCTCACGAAAAGGTGCCAGGAATCTGTATCGGCTGGGATAACCAGAATCCACTAGGAAATATCTTCCTGTATACCAAGTCACAGTTAATAATTCGTTTAGAAGATCACAACAAACAACATTATAAATTACATTGGTCCTCGTACTCACCCTAGGGCGGCCTTGGGAAATTGAAAGGGTATGAATTAACAACTTCCGTCAGAATCCTTTAGGGCACCTTCAACGGAGAGTTGCAGGCCGTTGTGGAAGTGGTCTTTTTGCGAAAAAAAACCCCCGCGCAGCCCGTTCGACGATTGCGTCGTCGTCTCTCGTCGCAACGGTCTGGGCTCGCGCTCCTAGTACTCGACGGTCGTCGTCGCCACCGTTGAGCCACGCTTCCCGAGCAGTCGCCGACGTCCATGAATCTGGTGCGCGCGCACGCGATCTTGGCGCGAGGAAGCTCTAAAATCCCATCCTTTGGTGCGGCGTTTTCCCCCTCAAATATCCATTCCTACCACTCTCCTTTTCACATCCACATCTGAGAAGGAGCTGAGACGACTTGAGGCGCATGGCGGGGAAGGAGTCAGCAGCAGCAAGCGTGGCAAGGAAGAGCGCGACGGCGCGGTCGCGGAAGGCTTCAGCGGCGACGCAAGGCCAGAATGGTATCTCTGCGCCACCATGCAACAGAGCCCCTCCCTCACCAGCGAGTTCAGCCCCCGTTCATGCGACAGATCCGCCCCAAATCTCCCCCTTCTCCATCTCTCACCAGTTTCCCGGTGCTGCACCATCCACTGGTGGCCGCTTTCCCGGCGCCCCAAACTCCACAGCGGCTCAATCTCCATGGATGCCTCCTCGTCCAGTGCATCCTTCATATTTCGATCCATCACACTGGTATGATGTAACTACAAATGTTATACTGATTACTTTTCCAATTAAAGATTGAATTTTCAGATTTTATATGTACAATCTAGTTTTAGATATGATCACTTTATATATGCTTTCAGATTTCGTTTGTACAATCTATTTTCAGAAACTAGAATGATTATATATGCTCAGAACATGTAATTTATACTACGCAGGGATATTGAAACAGTTCCAGATGGTGGTTTTCTCAATTTTATCCAAAGCCAAACTAGCCAAAATAATGAAAACTTTCACTTTACTGAAAATATCAGCCACTCTACCCAATTTAATGAGTCAGCATCATATGAAGGAAGTGATAGCAGTCCCCTGTTGGAACCAACTGAAAATCCAGAGCATGTTAGGAAGGAGAAGCGTATATTTTAGAGTGCAGAAGAAGACTCCAGGCTGGTGAGTTCACTATACAAAAATGCTCTGGAATTTGAACTAATCAATAAATTATTGTTTTAACTTGCATATGTTTTACTCATTTCTAGATGAGTGCATGGCTGAAATGTTCACTAGATTCAATTCAAGAGACTATGGTTTCCAATGATATACCAAGACCACTTGAACAGAAAGCAGCAAAGAGAGCACTTTATGAATCAAAGGGACAACAACCAGCAGATGGTGATGATGATGATGTACAAGTCCTCAAAGAAGCACAAACAAATAGAATGAAGAGGCGCCTATGTTTAGTTCCCACTATCTATGCATTTACTTTTTTTTTTGTGATCATGCGCATGAATGTGAAGAATTGCCTATGTGTTCCCACTATGGATGTGTATATATAGGACCTATGTATACATACTAGCTGTTCTGTACAAACATCTTGTGATGGCTACTAGCACATCATCGGCAGGTGAACTGGGAGAACATGCCTCTCTTGATGATCTTGTTCTGGATCCATACCAGTTTCAGGGTGCCCCATGCGAAGATCAATCAGGTACTAGCTATTCTGTACCTATCATTCATTCTAGCTTTTATATAAATCTGCTATATTCTTGACTGTAGATATTTTGGATGATTATCAAATCAGTATCCCACCCAAGATATATGGCTCATGGACAAGAGATACTTCTAGCCTTCTCAGGGAAAGACATTTACTTGGTTCTAGTAAATTACAGTCACTTTTTATTCATCTGGGCCCTTTGTCTCATCAGGTATACCTTTGAGTGCATGGTTCAAAATCAGATACATTTTAAGTACATGTATTACATGGACTTTTCAGTAGATTAATTAGTTGGACTTGAAGATCAAATTTCACCAGTTTCAGTCATGATTATGTACAGATTTAGATGATGTAGAGATGGGAGAAGAAACACCAGTTTTAGATGATGCAGAGATGGAAGAAGATGAACTTTCTGATTCAGGTATATATATATATATATATCATGTGATGGCCAATCTGTATGACTGAAATTTATGACCGTATGCTTGAAATTTAATCTGTAAAATATAAGATTTTCTTCTAATTTTGCTAGTACATCCTTTGTTGTACTGTATGTTTGAACGTTTCATCTGTACCTGTTTTTTTTGCTAGCCAATCTATAACCAATTTTTCTTTCTAATCTGTAGCTGATTTTTTTAACGTGCAGAGTTCCATGATATTGACCCCGCAGACATATACACTATGGAAGATTTCATGGTAGAAGAAGAAATAATGGCAAAAATAGAAAATAGAATTCATGAGAAGAGGAAAGTTGGAGGTGCTAATTAGAATGCTAGCATATGGAACCTTAGCAGACCAACTCGATGAGGAGTTAAAAATTGGTGAAAGCACTGCTTTGGAGTGTTTGGGAAAATTTGCCAAAGGGATCATCGAATGTTTTGGCTCTGAGTACTTGCATCCACCAACAGTACAAGAAATTGAAAAACTAGTCCAAGATAATGAGGCCCAAGGTTTTCCAGGAATGTTAGGAAGTATAGACTGTATGCATTGGATATGGAAGAATTGTCCCAAAGCATGGAGAGGAATGTTCACTCGTGGTGACAAAGGAATGCCTACAATGATCCTTGAAGCGGTAGCATCACAAGATCTTCGAATCTGGCATTGCTTCTTTGGTGTAGCGGGTGCTCAGAATGACATCAATGTATTGAACAAGTCATCATTGTTCATTGAAGCGATAAAAGGGAAAGCTCCACGGGTTCATTACAACGTAAATAGGAATGATTATGAAGCTGGGTACTATCTTGCCGATAAAATTTATCCAGAATGGGCGGCCTTTGTCAAGTCTATATCAAGACCTCAAACAGAGAAAGACAAATTGTTTTCAGTGAAACAAGAATCGGTAAGAAAGGATGTTGAGTGTGCATTTGGTGTTTTGCAATCTCGTTTTAATATTGTTTGTCGGCCAGCACGCTTTTGGCACCGGGAAGATGTTGTGAACATAATGCAAACTTGCGTTATTCTTCACAACAAGATAGTTAATGATGAAAAGGAGTTAGTTAAAATTCCAATCGATTTGAATGAAAATCCTAGTGCATCATTTGCACTGCCGCCCGAAGTTGGTACATCTTCAAATCCAAACCAGAAATATGCGGCTCTTCTGCGGAGACATGCACATCTTCATGATCGACCAACCCATGTCAAGCTCCAAGATGATTTAGTAGAACATATATGGCATCGCTTTGGATAGAAAAAATAGCTCATATATTTATCTATGCATATATAACTTAACTATATGTTATCTACCTATGGATGTAATGCGTAATGTCATTTTAAGTACTAAGTATGTCTAAAATATTGCTGAGGTGTGTAGCAACACAATTATATACAAAGATATATTCATGATTGATCTACGGTTGCATGTAGAGTATTAAACAACCAAACAGACAACTAGTTGTCTTTTGGGTTGAAGGAGTTGTCTGTTAAGCTGTCTGTTTAGCACTGAACAGACGGCTGTCGTCTAAACCATTGCGGGTGCCCTTAGTCGTGAACAGATCTCGGCCATCCCGAATCCACAAATAGCACCCTCATATCCCATCCAACAACAGCAAGCACATTCCTACTTGTGTAATGATGCATGTTCCTATGCTCATTAGCAGTGTCAGAGTGAACCACCATAGGAACGTGTGTTCCGTTCACTGCCCCAACCGAAGAATAAAAGGGATGGTATCTAGGATCATCCATCCATTATAAGATGATGCACCATTTCAAAATTAGGGTCAGCTGGCTTAACAATATCTGCAGCTAGCATGGCAACCAAATTGAGGATGCGATGGAAATATCGGGAAATGGTAGACCCTAAACTAACCAACCTATTGTTGGCAACTCCGTTGCCTTGCGAACCTGCCATGATAAATAAGAAAATCCCAAGTGCGTACCGAGTAGTCAGCAGCCAATGCAATGCATGAATCAGGTCTGCAGCTAGACGAAACATTCCCCCCTACATTGTGTTGCATCACTCATGGTTTGCATCACCCATTCAATCCCAGATTGCTGAGGAATCCTTGCTGCCACCCGTTGAGCAATGTTCAACTCCAACGACTCAAGCAGCGCAAATAGCACCTCATCTTCTTCTTCGGTAGTGTGGCCGCTACCATCCAAGCTTGCAAGATCCGAACCGGAACTCATGTCTGTTTGAAATGAATTAATATTGGCTGGTTAGGAGCAAACTTAGTAATAAAACCTCATTAATTGATGGCGATGCGTGCAGAAGCTAGCAACTTTAGTAATAAAACCTCATTAATATGTAGATTCATCGTGAAGTATATTTTCATGCCGTCAACTTTATCCTTTCCTACAATATGCCACCAAGTTCAACAAATGTTTCTACAATATGTCATTGGATAGTCCTTTTAAAAAAAACACTCAAATGCCATAAGGACTGATCGTTGATGTTTTTAGTCTCCTTGCAATTCACAGAAATATGCGTTTATGTTTTTTTATTTCTTAACAAGTTATTTTTGTGTGGTATATGAGAGAGAAACCACTTGCACGAAAGTATTTTGTGCAGCATATGAAGAGAGTTTACATTAAAAACAGCAACACGAAAATAGTGTTCTATGTAGCATATGATAGACAAACTATATTTCACATTGTGTAAGAACGCTAATAAAAAAGTCCATATTTTTTTTATGCTTCTAAATAGACTAAATCAATTGTTAACCTTATATATCTTATATAATCATTTTGGGATTTTTTTTTTTGGGGAAGAAACTACCTGGACCAATTGCATATTGTGAAACAATCGATAAATGTAATGGCATATTAAAAAAGAGGCAATGTTAATGAAAATCATCGAACCAAAATAAACTCAGCGGTAAAGAGTCATTTTTGTCTATTTTCATATTATCTATTTCTGGCCAGACTTTCTTTTATAAAATTGGTTAAACTTCAAATGGCTTGATTTACGAAAAACCTAGAATGTTTTTTTTTTGTTTGTGAGGGGTGGGGGTAGACCAATCACCTTTTTTCGGTCCTAATTGTTAGGACATCCGTCCTAAAATAAGATCATTTTTTATATCTTGATACAATGTTTGACTCAGTGTCTTATTTGAAATTTTTTTGCGATTAATATTTTTATTCTTACTGGATGATAAAACATAAATAGTATTTTATGTGTGACTAATTTTTTTTAGTTTTTGTATATTTTTTTAAATAAGACGAATGGTCAAAGCGTTGGACACATAAATTAAAAAATGAAGTTATTATGATCAGTTACATTCTAATGCTCTCTCAGTTGTTTCAATGAAACACTGAAATATGAATATTGTGAAGTGGAGGACAATGAGATTAAGATTAAAGTGTGAAATAAAACATGAAGTAGTGATTGTTTATTTGCAAATAGAAAATAATTTGTAAATAAAACTTTTTGATATGTGTTCTTAGAGCATCTCCAACGAACTGGCTATCCAACTCTCCGAGCTAAAATTTAGAGTTTGATGAAAAAAAGCCTTCCAACAAGTCAACAGACTTGGCATCCAGATGGCCATCTGGATAGCCAAACCAGCCCTCCAACTTGCCAAATTTGACCACCCAAACCAAGCTTGTCATCCATGGGTCCCACGCGTGGGTCACTGCCCTACTACACTGCCAAGTCGTCGCCCATCCAGATCACCGGAGCAAGCCGTCGTTGGAGCAAACCCCACGCCGCGCCGCCAGCCTGGCGCTGTGCCGGTGCTGCCTCCCCGCGGTCGGCCGTGCCGCCATATCCCCACCCTGCGGCCAGCCGACCGCACCGCCTCCCCGCGCTGCCCGCTGTGGCGCCGTGCCGGCGCTGCCTCCCGCGACTCCCTTCGCCACCGCCTGCCTCAGGTGAGAAAAAAAAGAAAAGAGGGAGAAAAAGAAAAGAGATCGAGGGAGAGGGAGAGAAGAGGATGACACGTGGGACCTAGCTGTCATGGACTCGGAATAGAGAGGGTGGATGGAGAGACTGTTAGAGTAAAAAACGAATTTGAGTGGTCAAATAAAATGAGGAGTGGCTAAATAAGTATTTGGAGAGTCCAATTTGAGCTGTATGTTAGAGATGCTCTTAGGGATGTAAAAGCCAAAACTGAAAAAAAAATTATAATAAAAAAATCTCACAATCTAATCTAAATTTAAGATTGAAAATTCAAATTTTGGGTTATAAGTATAAGCAGAAACGAAAAGATAGGGCTAGAAGTCCACATCTCATGATATAAAAGACATGAATTGTTGTCGATTGAAGTGCCGCATGACAATTGACAAGGAGTCAAGGATGTTCAGGAGGTTGAATGGAAGCAGCCCTTGGAAACATCTGAGCTTTGGATGGCTAGTGGATAGGCAGATGAGAATGTTTTGATCTATATCTGTGAAATGAGGCAAATACAGATTTCTTATAAATATACGTGTATGTATACCATTATTGTTGTGTAAACAGACACGCTATCGTAGTGTCGTCCATGGTGATTATTCACAGGCTCGACACGGGCATGATATAGAAGGTGGCTCGAGACAAGTAGCAGAGCTTCTTGGTTTCCTTGAGCCTAAACTCAACCGTGGTAACCACCACAGATCTGCCCTTCCTGAGTATCTGCGCTTCGACTTCCATTTCAGACTGCATCAACAAAGGCAATAAGCATCAGGGAAAACAAGGGGTTGTGATTTTTATGTTTTGCCTTGAAATGGACTGTGTTTTCCTAATGGTAAATGCTGTTGTGTGTTTCTGGCACAAGGAACATTTTTAAACAGGTAATCCTAATCCAGTATGGATGAATTCTGGAATCAGGATTGTTCCCATGTAACACCAGTTTCCATTGGCAACAAAGATGCATATATGTCAATCCAATTTTACAATGAAAAAAAGCAACAGTACAAATCACAGGGGATGTACCAAAAGGCCACAATTTAAGGCACAAAAAAGAGAATGATGGTCATTTCACCATCTCGTTGGTACTCAATATTGCTCGTGTGCATTCTAACTGGATGATTGGATATATTATGGAAAAATGAAAATTGTTCATATGGATGATTACATATTATAAGCTAACAAACAGCTTAGAAAAAATTATTTAAGAAATACTGATAAACAAAGTTTTTGGAGAAATCATACAATTAGAAGCATGAAATGAATGATTCGCAAATAATGCCATCCCAATAATCCAAAAAGAACAGGGATATATCCAATTGGATACTAGTATGCTTACTTTAGTAAGGATGTGTTCCATACGGCTAATGGACATAGGGATTATGTTTTCCAAAAAAATGATTTCTTCATAACTTTCTATACATATCAACATTGCTACGACCATTTTTTAAACATTTAAGTCTTCCCTGTAAACAAACAGATCATCCAACAGCCTTCATCCGTATTTCATCTAAAAGAATAGGCCCTAATCCTTCCAAGAAAATCCGCCTAATATACGATACATATAGGAAACCCCATTAGATCATCCACCGTGTTACAGCCTTGAGATTTATCCTAGACAACATATTTATCTTAGATTTTGGCATTTGTGACGAAACCAAAACAGGACCAGCCCTTTGACGACTATCCAGTATCAATACCTCAATCAGATATGCTAGCTCACCGTAGTCAATTCTCCCCCCAATTCCCCAAGATGGGAAGCATACAACATGTACAACAAATTTTGGGTTGACGATGCATTTTATGATCTGAAAAGGAAAAGAAAAAAAAAGGTTCGCCTGCTGGGAGAGGGATCGGAGTGTTCTCACATTGAGGCGCGCGGCGGAGAGATAGGCGGTGCTGAGCTCGCCGAGGAACATCTCCTTGTCCCCGACCGCGGCGCGCGCGCACGCCATCCCGACGGCCTCCGCTACGCCCATCACCATGCCGCCGTGGATCGTGTTGTACGCGTTCTGCACACACACACACACACGGCGTCACCCCCCGTCGGTCAGAGCGATCTGAGCAAGCAGCGTCACACCCACTAGGGTAGGGTAGGGTAGGGGCAGGAGGGGGATGGTAAGGTCGACGGATGAGAACGGCTCACGATGGCGGCGTGGGAGATGGTGAGCGTGCAGGAGACGCGCGGCGGGCCGGCCGCGGAGACGGTGGCGGAGGAGAGGACCCCCCGGACGAGCGCGGAGTAGGCGTCGGAGCGATCCGCGGCGGCCGGGAGGGGCGCGTCCACGCCGAGGCCCCGGAAGAAGCGCTGCGTCCACTCGCGGGACTCCGCAGGCGACGGCTTCCTCCGCTCCTCCCCCTCCCCCTCCGGCGGCGGCATCTCCTCCTCGCTTCGCCCGCTGCTCGCTGCTCCGGCCGGCGGGGGAGACTTTTTATTGTTAATTTTATTTTTAAAAATATTTAAAAACTTACGAACTCCTTCCTATAATAACCTTATTTTTTGTTTTTTTCCGTATCCAATGTTTGACCATTCGTCTTATTTAAAAATTTATAAAAAAACTAAAAAAATTAGTCACACATAAAGTACTATTTATATTTTATCATCTACTAAAAATAAAAATATTAATCACAAAAAAATTCAAATAAAACGAAAAGTTAAAACATTCTATCAAAAACTGAAAACAATCTTATTTCGAGACATTTTCCTTCAAAAGCTTACAAAACGAACGTCATCTGACGTGCTAGACAACAAGTGGTCCGCCAGGGGCTTTTTCCTAGACAGGCCCCTTAAAAACCATCTAGTGGGACGTTTTATCGATAGTAAATGATCATATGTAAGAAGACAGTAGGTAATTTTATAAGCGGCCTCTTTAAATCCTCTGGTAATTTTGCAAACGGCCCTAACTACTGATAAAACACACTTACAAAGGACGACAAGAGGGCCGCATGCAAAATTCCACCCACCTCCAACGGCCATCTCCGCACACCACTTGTCATCTGCCACGTCATCTATCGCGTTCAATCAGAGAGTGTTTTATATATCACGTTCAATCAGAGGGTGTTTTATATATCGTGCCCGAGGAGATTAGTTCTATAATTTTTAAATAAAAATTATATTTCTGTGGATTTTTTAAAAAATAAATTTAATAATAAGAAAAATTCGAGCTGGGGATTAGACGGGCCTAAAGCACGGAGGCGTAAAAAAACACGGCCCATAATTAGGATCGGTCTGCACTGCCCAATAGCCGGGTAGGGCTCTGCGGCGAGGCCTGGCCTTCTGGCAAGGTATCCGATGTCCTAAAGTTTTGTTTTGATCTTTTACCATTTTTAATAAAATATGTCAATGTGCCATATTTTTATATAAAAAATTACGTATCTGATACGATGTGTCTTAAGATACCGGAATGTTTAAAAAAAAAACCTCTCGAGAAACCATAAACATCGAACAAACTGTTCCATCGACTGCATCAGTCCAAGCACAAACAAGTACACATCAAACTGCGATTTGCCAGCCGCCAGACCCTTGAACCTGTATTCTTTTTCTGAAACCGAAACGAGAAATCGATTACGGACGAATTTAGGTGGTGTTTAATTGTCAAAATTTTTTGACAAAAATATCACATTGAATGTTTGACCAGATGTCGTAAGGGGTTTTTGAACAAGAATAAAAAAATGAATTTCACAGCTAGTCTAGAAACCGCGAGAAGAATCTTTGGAGCCTAATTAATCCGTTATAAGCACATGTTGGTTACGGTAGCACTTATGGCTAATCATGGACTAATTAGGCTTAAAAAATTCGTCTCAAGATTTCTTACATAACTGTGTAATTATTTTTTTGGTTCATCTATATTTAATGTTTTATTTAATGTTTTATTTAGATGTTCAAAAATTCGATACGATGTTTTTGGAAAAAAATTTTAGAAACTAAACAAGGTCTTATTCAGGCTTCAGACCCTGACGATCACCGCCGTGACCATTGTAGTACTCCAGCTGCAGCTCCACCTCGCCGCACTCGACGCCGCCGAGCCTCAGCACCAGGCTCTGCGCCGCCTTCCCGCCGACGCCGACCACACCACGGAGCTCCGCGCCGCGAGGCCGCAGTTCGTCCCGGTGCTCGCCGGCGCCGTCGTCTCCAGGACAACGGCGCCACCGCTGCCGCCGTCTTTGTCGTCGACAGCGGCGTGAGGACGATGACGACGACGGGCCTCCGCGGCCGCCTCCACGAGCGGCCGGAGCTCGAAAAACGCCGAGCCCATCGGGTCGTCGACGAACGTGTCGCGATCGTAGACTTCCTGGAGCAAGGAAGTGGAGAGATTAAAGTGGCAGTTTGGATCCAGTGACTTTTTTATCACTTATCGTATCGGATGTTTGAACTTTAATTACAAGTATTAAATATAGACCGATAACATAGACAAGCATGGTCAGGAGAGCCATGGAGGCACACCGCTCGAGGATCACTGGAGATTCAATACGTACTACCTCCGTCCCATAATAACTTTATTTTCTGTTTTTCCGTGTCCAACATTTGACCATTTATCTTATTTAAATTTGTTTTGCGATTAATATTTTTATTGTTACTAGATGATAAAATATGAATAGTACTTTATACATGACTAACTTTTTTATAAATTTTTCAAATAAGATGAATGGTCAAACATTGGACACGGAAAAACAAAAAATGAAGTTATTACGGGACGGAGGTAGTATTTCGTAAACTGGAATTCAGATAATTTGGTCTTTTTAAAAAGATCCAAAAAATGTATTTAATGAATGGTCTTTTTACCGTAGGAATGTTATTGGCGTCGTCGTTGAACATGACGGCGTCAATATCATTGGTGCCATTATCCAGGTCATTATGTTATGCTCACGTGGCTGGAGGACGGCACCAACGATATTGACGTCGTCCTGGTCAACGACGTCAATGGTATTGTCGTGGTCAAAAAGATTTATTCACGTAATAAGTATTTTCAGGAGTCTTTTTGTAAAATAAGTTTTTAAAAATATCAAATATCAAAATTGCAGTATTGGTAGATGAAAATTAATTTATGAATAAAAAATTTATATATGCATTTTTAGTGATTAAAATCTTTGGATTAAAAATAAATTACGGTGAAATAATATAAAATTAACTCTCTTTAAGAATAAAAATTTAGATTTGGATAAGAGTGATATATGCATGCACTTACGAGTGTGACGACGAGATGGTTGAGATCTTACACGGTGAGCGTTAGGCCTTCATTCCAGACTGGATTAGTGTTTTTCCTTACCGTACGAGTCCTCACCTCCTGCATTCAAGTTGCATGAATTTCTCTTTAAGGTTAATGGATAAACTTGATGCTGAATCTAGTGGCCTGTTTAAAACATCCTCCGTCCATTTCATTTCGTAATATAACAAGTTCTGATTTTTGTTTCATTTTGTACTATAACACGTTCTAAACTTTTTTCAGAGCTAAAGTTTTGACCAAGTTTGTGGAAAAGAATGGTAGTATATTCTTTTCTTTAAACTTATTTAAATTTAAAGAAACATAATTTGAGAAATGTCAAAACTTTTTATAAAATGAAATAACACGAGAATTATTCACTGGATTATAGCCTAGGATGACCTAGTACTTATTATTTGGACAAATTAAACATTATAGAAAATTAATAGACCTAACAAATACTCGTTCCGATAAAAAAATATTTATAGTTTAGAGTAAGATTTGATCGAACTTTTAAAATACTAACCATCAATTATTTCTTAAATGCCTTTTTAAATTCAAAACGGACACTATGTAGATTTTCCTCAAAAGGTACTGTCGATAATATCATAAACTTATTTGATTTTATAAATTTATTCTAACAAAAATTAGTTGCCAGAACTTTATAAAATTTGACTAAGTCTTGTCCTAAACGATAAATATTTTTAACTGAAGTGAGGAGCTTAAAACAAACACGGTGTAAAGTTAAACTATGTATTAATATATATAAATATATATATATATATATATATTTATTTGAGAAAGCGCATCTAATGCATCGATCAAATTATCGTCTGCAATAATCTCTGGCCATGGCTCGAGGTTTCCTTGGCAGCCCATATATACTTTTACACGGTCATTTAAAAATTGTATATAATTATTTTTTCTTACGATTTGATTTATTATTAAAATAATTTTAAATGTGATCCATAACTTTATATATTTAAAAGAAATAAACAAGACAAAAAGTTAATTATATATATATAAGTCAGACGTGTAAAAAATAATAATCGGAAGGAGTATATCGCTTGGGTCCCTTCTTCTCTCTTCACGGCTTCACGCCCCATATGACAGCCTCACGGGCACATGAGAGCATGCACAGTGCATAGAGTTTCATCAAGAAGTCTCATTAAAAAAGTGATGCCACCTAGGACCAAGTCATAGATAGGATACATTCTCTATAATACATAATGCCTCATATGGGACTCACCTAAACTTTTTCTTTTTTTAATGTCTCAGCCTATCTCCTTCTCTCCATCTCTCCCTCTCTTTTCTCTCTCTCGCGGCGACGGCACGTCCCGGCGGTTCTCCTTCTCTCCATCTCTCCCTCTCTTTTCTCTCTCTCGCGGCGACGGCACGTCCCGGCGGCGACGCGTCCCGGTGGGCGACGGCACGTCCCGGCGGCGACGCGTCCCGGTGGGCGACGGCACGTCCCAGCGATGGCGCGTCCCGGCGGACAACGACGACCTCGGCTGCGGCGCTCCGGGATCTAGCGGCGACGGGCGGGTGAGGTCGGCGTCCTGCAGGGGACGGAGAGCTTCATGGGGGGTGCGGCTCATCCGAGCTAGACGGAAAAATTTTAGATGGGGAGGGATGAGGCTACTTGACACATCACCGCATAGTGCATGCTCGCTGTTGGGAACGTCTCAACACGTGTCAGACACTGTCCTAGGCGATGACGGTACTACAGCGAGTCGTCACCTGAAACGAGTCCCACATGGAGTAGTAGAGGAGGTCCGGCGTTGTTCTCGTTGGCGTGGTGCGCTCGCATGCTTCACTGGCCGTCGCGTGAGAGCCGTGAGCCCACACGCACGCAACACGAAAAACCTCGCGCGGATCATAAACTAAATCGAATTTTCTAAACAGTTGTCCGTAGCAAATTGCATGGAAAACTTTCAGTTTTTTGAGCCATAGGATACATTTTGAGAATCCTGCTAGCTAAGGGTAAAATATTTTCAGCGCATGCCGAAAAGGGGAAATCAAACTTGGGCAAGCGAACTGAAAGCAGGCGCGGCTACTGCAGCCACACGTTTGTTTTTGGGTTAATTAGTTCCATGCCATTGTAAATTTGCCGATTTAGCAAAATACCACTACTATTTATAAAATTGGGTGAGTGTCACTGCACTTTCTTAAAATTAGAACATGCCACTCCCGTCACATTTTCATCCATTCCAAACGTTTTTCGTCTTCTTCCTTATTCTTTCATCATCTTTTTCACTTTTCTTCCATCCTCTCGACGAACAGCAGGACCACCAGGTGAGCAACACGACCTCGACGCCGCTATTAGTCCCTCTTCCACCACCATCAGTCCCTCCCCACTGCGGCATCTCGACACGGCCGTCGTCGAAGATGACCTGGATCTGGTGAGCCTACCCTCTTCTGCACCAGGAGCGGGGCGCCGTCGGAAGGAGCTCAACGGGCAGCAGCCGTCCGGATCCAGACGGGACCGGGAGGACCTCAGGACGTACGGCGGCCTACCCTCTTCTCCCGCCTGTGATGCTCCCGCTGCACCGTCATTGCGATGAAGGTGGAAAGGTCGCCTCGTCTTCCCCGGCGCTGTCCCTTTCGGCAACATCTCCTTCCAGGCCTTCCCGATCTTCGTGGTGAGATCTTCGTGGTGAGAGAGAGCTCGAGACTGAGCTTGCCATGGGATCCCTTGCTGGCTAAGCTCGAGGCTGTTGCAGTGGAGGACAATCTGCGGTGGCACATCGCTGTCGCCGACTTCTCCTTTTTGCATTGCTGCCGAGAAGGATAATTAGACGAAGAACGAAGGAAGAAGGAGAAAGGGGGAAGAAGATGGGGAAGAAGATGGAGAGAAACGGGAGAAAGAAGGAAGATGACAGAAAATGAAGGGGATGGATGAAAATCGTGACATCAATGGCATATATATAATTCTAGAAAAATAGCAGTGGTATACATCCGATTTCGAAAATAGTAATTATATTTTTCTAAATCAGTGAATTGCAATGGCATAAACTAATTAACCCTTTGTTACTTAAACTGTCAAACTGACAGTATATTTGTTAAAATTTTTAAAGAATAGTTAATTTAAAAAATACATTAATCTATTTTTTATTAACTAATATTAATTAATTATATACTAATATATTACTTTATTTTCCACGCCAATTATTTACCCGACTAATGAACGAAACCTACGTCACGTACAAAAGTTTAGTTGTTTTTCATATAATTTTGTGTATTAAAATCTGAGTTCAAGAATCAACTGAGATATATAAAATAACAAATCAATAAAGAATTTCATACAATAAATAAATCGTAAAATTTTGATAGCAGAGGCACTTGGTCCTCGCGTGTAAGAAAAAAAATTAATGGAAAGATCGAGACAAGCGGGGCTTATCTTCACTCCAAAAACAAGCTTAACACAGGTATGAGCTTTGGTACTCTAATCTCAACTTTAGCGCTTAACCACTTCACTTCTAAAAGACAAAAAATGGCAAGATCGAGTATCACATGCCGTACTTTACAAGTCACACCAATGATACTGTCGTGTACATGATACCAAAGAAGGTTGATGGCTATTTTCCACAAAGGTATTTATAAACATTTGCATTTCAAAACAACTAAACAATTTATTTCAATTAAACACCGACATGTTACACCACGTTGAATCAGGTCCAGCCATTCACCTTAACAACACTATGTCACATTGAACATGCTTTATGTGGGATAACTAGATATGGGGTATACATAATCTGTATGTATCTGTATAGAGAAAGGGTGCCAAGTAAGTAAGGATAAATATAATCTTGTACTAGGTTGGTTAGGAGTTCGGCAATATCCATATTGTATCCATGGGTTGTCGGATATCTGGGCTAGATAGGCTTGATCTTATCATATTAGGTCTTTATCTATAACCTTGTCTCTCGGTATATAAGGAGGTAGGTCCTCAGAGGGACACGATATACTAGATTGGTGAGTTCATTGTTGATCCATTCTTCACTGAAATACAAATTCAAGCATGAGCAGGGTATTGTCTTATGTTGAGAGCCTGAACCTGGGTAATCCCTTATCTACTGCTTAACCATTGATTTATGTGTCTCGCTTGCCACCCCCTAGTTTTAATGCCAATCTAGATCATTGACACTTCAATTCATCCATCTAAACTTACCTAGTTCATTAAAGTCAAATTAAATTAAATTTAAAATAGTGATGCTAAACATAGTGAAGCTCGAACGATCACCTATAACCACGAGCATAACTATTCGAATAAATTTACTCTAACTAGACGTGTACAATTTTACCCACAAGACACACCCACGACACGTTTTTGTGTTATGAATGCCATTACGACATCTTGAAAAGGGATTATGGCAGGATCATCTACATAACACCGTCATAATCATCCACACCATGCTGAGGTTACACCCCCTACATAGGCACCCTTGGCGAGCAAGCTACCCTTTACGTCACGGTGGATTGGGCTTCCGATCAACTCTACCCTGGGCCGACCTAACTCCATTATGCCTACTCTCGCCTTGGAGCCTAGGAGAGAAAAGAGCTATACTTTCAATCTAGTTGTTGCCCATACTAACTTGTGGTAAGTACGGTTTGTTTCACAAGGATTTCCCAATGAACCAATACTTAATTGGCATGGTGCGACAAGCAAAACCATACACCCACAACTCACCATTAAGTATGATTTAATTTAGTAATTATGACCATTAACACATGGTCAAGGAAAACTTTAAGCTCGTAGCTCTACATATGATCATGATATAAGATGACTAATTAACCATGAGAGAGGTAAATTATACCATGCCCTATTTCTAGCTGGATCACAAGAGTGACACAAGCTAGTCAAATTATTACTCAAGGTTACAAGGTACTAGTATTTATGTAAACATGACCGCAAACAAGCATATGGGCATTCCATAGTCCAGTGTAATTAAATAAAACATGCACTTTATTTAGCGAAAGGAAATTATTTCTCAATATGGGATCAAAATGCTCAAGAATTGGGATGTGTGACTTGCCTTGCTTCTTCAAACAATCCTCCGAACACTTTCCTTTACTGTCATGAAGTTTGACCTGGCGGATCCTATGCATTGACATGCTAAACAAGGAATAAAAACTAATAAAGGTCATTGAAATAGTACTGAAAAGTAAGAAAAATACGTAGAGCTCAATCTTAGAAGAATTGTGAGACTTGAATGACAAATTCGTATAAATTAGTTATGGATTTTTAAGGTTTCGAGCCATTAAAATGTAATTTCTGGAATTTAATTTGATCTATGACATAATAATTATTTATTTCTATTAAGTAAAAGAAGATTGACTGCGTCAGCCCTTAAAGGGAGAGAGATAAGTTAGTGAAGTGACTGACCCGCATGTCAAAGAAAAGGAGGGCACATGTCTATTGCCGACTGAGTCCATAGATGAGAGTATGTTAGCGTACCACGTGGCTTCACGATGTGACAAGCACAATGAACACCGCTAACGTGGCAAATCACTCGTAGCCACATAGACGACCATGTGGATGTCCAAGATTAGCTCACGAGTAGCTCACGGATTCTCGCTAGTTTCGCCCCTGTAGCAGCGGCAAATTGTAAACCCTAGTGACGGCCGACGAGCGGTGAAGCCAGGCTCGCTGTCCGTCCCGTCGGAAGTCGTAACACGTGAAATCAGCCACCAACCCGACGCGAGGGGAAATCAATAAAATAAGCCACCGACAGGTGGGACCACCGTCAGTTAGCCCGTCCACCTCCACACTCACCCCCCCCCCCCCCCCCCCCCCCCCCCCCCCCCCCAAACCCACGCCACCAGCACCGGATCCTGATGTGCTACCGCCACCGCCTCACCTCACTCACCCCACCGACACGCACCCAAAAAAAAAAAAAGCAAACCACACACACACGCGCGCTTACCCCTTACCCGCCGCAGCCGCAGCCGCAGCCGCAGCATTTAACGCGGCACGAGGAGAGTGGGGAGCGTCACGAGCGTGAGCACACAGCACACACCACCCGCGGCGGCAGCAAGCGGCAGCGATGGCGTCCATCATCGTGCTCGTCTCCGTGCTCCTCCTCGACGTCATCGCCTTCGGCCTCGCCGTCGCCGCCGAGCAGCGCCGCAGCAAGGCGACCGTGACGCCCGACATGGTCAAGGAGTACGACTACTGCGTCTACGACTCCGACATCGCCACGGGCTACGGCGTCGGCGCGCTCCTCCTCCTCCTCGCCGCGCAGGTCGTCGTCATGCTCGCCAGCAAGTGCTTCTGCTGCGGCCGCGGCCTCAAGCCCGGGGGGTCCCGCGCCTGCGCCCTCATCCTCTTCCTCTTCGCATGGTAAGCCCCCCCCCCAAAAAAAAAAAAATCAAATCAAATGCTAATTAACCACCAAACGCTTTGCCTTCTCCTGCTCACCTTTTGAGATCTCGGGGGTGTTCATCTTATTTTCGTTCCTTCCTTGTCTTCTGGATCTGGGTCGGCGGTAGTTTAATCCGCGTAGTGATTTCTAGCTAGATCTATCGCTGTGGTTGGAGTTCACGGCACGCAGCATCAGTTCAGATCCGGTTGCTGTGGACAATGCGGGGATCGGATCCGGTGGTTTTAGCAGATCTTGTATTGCACTTCTGAGTGCGCCCTTAGTTAGTAGGTAGGAGGATCTAAAGGGCAATTATTGGATGATATATTTATGCTTGGTTGGGTATTAATTTATAACAAATTAGAACCAATTTTCATCAGTGGACTATGCTTTTGAGCTGTTCTGCTCATTCACTCGCTATAATTTTAGTCTAAAAAGCTGCGCATCAGGTCGTAATGCTGTATTCAGATGCAAAAGTGGTTCTTCCTTTAGATCTATTAGGTGAACTATCTCTTTCATGCTTACCAAAATATAGTTTAAGCACATGAATGCTGCCTCGTTACGCTGACTGTGGGTGAAGGGTTGAAGTGAATTGTGGCATACACAAAGTAGTGATTTGCTGTCCATTTGTGTAAGGAAATTAGCACTACTATGATTTGTTTTTTCAGCTCGCACAGAAGGCTGCTTTCACTTTATGGCAGTTCCTTTGTCACAAATAAATCAAAAGTCAGAACTCCGAATTCAAGAGACAGGCTTGCTCGCTTTTTTCTTAGATTCACTTTTGCATTTCATTAGACTCACTGAAACTTTGTAAGCCACCTCCCATTCAAGAATCTATCCTTCCAAACATCTAAAAAAAAGAGAATCTATCCTTTCAAAGTAGCAACAGTTTACTTCAACAAATGGTAGATCTGCTATTCTGCTGGACTTCTACATGACTGCATATGTCCAACTGCTACGTCAGTGACGCATATGTCCAACTGCTACATGAGTGACTGCTTATGTCCACCTAACTGCCTCAAATGCACTTGCCCCACAAAGCACAAAGTGCTTATCACTGATTGCTTTGTAAGGATT
Organism: Oryza brachyantha; assembly: GCF_000231095.2. NCBI lineage: Eukaryota > Viridiplantae > Streptophyta > Magnoliopsida > Poales > Poaceae > Oryza > Oryza brachyantha. The sequence continues at coordinate 9,819,521 of NC_023169.2, read as the reverse complement.
TAACAGTTAAACGAGTTCTCCTACATCAGTTGCACTAAATAATTTTTAATTTTTAATATAGCATTGCGCTCATATTGATAAAAACTATTTTGTCTTGTTCCGCTGGTGGTACCTGTGCTATTAATTAGCCCCATTGACTTAAATAAAGTATTGACACCATGTTACTAGCCTGGCACAGCTCACTATACTATAGCTGTGTGTGACAGGGGGAATAATATTTAATATCTTTTCACAAATTTATTGATTTGTGTTGTTTTCTTAATAAACTTGGGAATATGGTCTTTCTTGAAATCAACAATTGGGATATCCCAAGAGGTTCTGAAGTCAGCATCAATTAAAAACCTTGCTTTCTTGCCTTCTTGGTGTCTTTGGTAGACAAACCTTCATGAAATAAGTTAAAAAAAAGCTTAAATATAATGTACACCTATCAATAGATACTGTCAAATGTCATCAAATCCAAATTTATTCACCCTGCTGCTGTGAGTGGTGCTTCTTGTGTCCATCACTACATACACTTAAACATGAACTACATGTTCATTAGATTCTAGGTGGAACAGATGTTTTATCGCCTACAATCTAAGGGCCCCTTTGAATTATAGGAATGAAAAAACGGAGGAATAGGAAAAGCATATGTTTCAAACAGGAATGTAAGTGTAAAATAGAGGATTGCAAAACATAAAAAAAACGTAGGAATGACCATTTGATTGGACCACAGGAAAAACACAGGAATTTAAGGAGAAATAAAGACGTAAAGGGAATTTTTCCATGAGGTTTTACTAAATTTTTTTCAAAACTTGTATAGAAAGAGGCATTCCATAAGAATTTCATAGGGTTCATTTCTTTGATTCAAAGGGCTTTGTAGAAAAAATTTCTATAGAAATAAAATTCTCTAAAATTCCTATAAATTTTCTTTGAATCAAAGTAGGCCTAAATGTAATCTGGTATGTATCCATTCAACAGTTTTTGTTATATTCCTTCCTGTTGCTTCATGTTATTGACCAAACTACACTAGGGTATAAACGGTTTAGTTTTGCTTTTCATTTCTGTACATATTTGAATTTAATTATTATATGCCAACCAAATCATATCAAATACACTTTCCGTAAAATGTTTAGTCAATGAGATATTTCGTGTTCATTGGCAGGTTGACCTTCCTCATTGCCGAGGCATGCTTGCTGGCTGGATCCATCCGGAATGCATACCACACCCGGTACAGGGGGATCTTTGGTGGTAACCCGCTCTCTTGCGAGACTGTGCGCAAGGGTGTCTTCGCTGCTGGTGCGGCCTTCACCTTCTTCACAGCCATCCTCAGTGAGTTCTACTACATTAGCTACTCCAAGTCCCGGGATGCTGCTGGGGGTGCCCCGTACGGTGGCTCCAACATCGGCATGGGCACTTACAGTTAAAGGAGCTTGCTGAAGGATGATCCAGTCCTTGAGTTTGTTGGATTCAAGGTGGAGCATGTGGTCTTGGAGTGCATTGTTCTTGTTGACATTACCTTAGTTACGGTGTAATTGGTTGGGTTTACTATCCCATTAGGTTGTATGAGATTACTTGGTTGGGTTGTACACTATTCGGATTATTGGATTGGCTCTGAACAAGGAATACACGTATCCTAGTATCGTAATGTGCTATTTGCCTGCTGATATGTTCTTCTCTCCTGCTTGATGTAATCCATCTCCAGATAATCATATCTTCGTAACTTCATTAATATGAGATACTGGTAAGATGGGGCCGGTAGCATGCGTCTTAAGACATACTCCCTCTTTCCATTGACGTTGGTTAGTTCAATGTCGTATATTTGTATATGAAGAGAATATTACTTATTGGTATGGAGGGAATATTACTTATTGGTTGAATTCATGCGACGTCATATATTTACATATGGAGGGAGTATTTCTTATTGGTTGATTCCTCGCATGAATTGTGTTATACGACTATCACAGTTTCTGAAGTGAAGCTTCACACCTTTTATTTTGTATCTGGCTAAACAAAGAGACGTTCTTGAAAATTTCGTCAAACCATTTAATCTACTCATGTTGGATGCATCATGTATTTCGTCCATAGAACCATAAGCTCATTTGCTACCATGGCCCCTAAGTGCTAAGTTTTTTTAGAAGTTTCTGCGGCAGCTATCTCTAGTATATATAAATATGCAATGAATACTTAAAATATATAATAAATACATCTACTATAATGTTTTGCGCTTTGCTACAGTATATAATATATATATATATTAAAAATGATGTATATGTATATTGAAATATTATGAAAACTAGCAAATGCCCGTGCTTACTCAAATACATGGTATTCACTTGTTCAAAATATTAGATTACTACCTCCGTTCCATAATAACTTTATTTTTTGTTTTTCCGTGTCCAACGTTTGACCATTCGTCTTATTTGAATTTTTTTTACGATTAATATTTTTATTGTTACTAGATGATAAAATATAAATAGTACTTTATAAGTGACTATTTTTTTAAAAATTTTAACAAAATTTTCAAATAAGACGAATGGTCAAAGATTGGACACGGAAAAACGAAAAATAAGGTTATTATGGGACGGAGGTAGTATTCTATAATATCAAAAA